>NC_083476.1:12431241-12636241 GCF_030014155.1 Tachysurus vachellii | reverse complement strand
GCCAATGTCAAATCCATCACCACTGCATAGATTAACATCTCTCTGACCCTCTACATATAGAGCAGCATAGTTGTTTATAGCATTGTACAGTAGATATTTGTTTACGTTAGAGGTTTTTCTGATGTAAAATAAAATAGAATTTCTTTTTTATGTTTTGTTGTATGTTCAAAAACAAAGGAAAAGAAAAATGTACAAATGAGCAAGTTCCTTATCTAATACTCAGTTAAAGGACCTTTTGCTTCTAAAACAGTACTCTGTATTATAGGTAAAAATCTACCCAGTTTCACATCTTGATTTGATAATTTTATTCCACTCTTCTTGGCCAAAATGCTCCAGATCTATCAAATCGCAAGGGGACCTCTTGTGCGCAGCCCTCTTCAAGTTATTCCACAGATTTTTCAAAAGGATTTAGATATAAGTTCTGACATTGATCTTCTTCTTAAGCCATTTCTTTGTTGACTTGGATCTGTAGGTCATTATTGGAAGGTGAATTTGCTGGTCATATGTTGGAAAGTGAATTATTTTATATTAATTTTCAACTGTGCCAAAATGGTCAGTGGAGCTTCTTTGTAATATCTGAAGGAGCCAGAACTCTATTAGCTGAAGAGAAACAGCTCCCTAGATCCATAGTTTTGTTCTTGTTTTATTTATCTGTTTATCCTTTAATTTATTTAATGAAATGTGCTTTTTTTTCTTTCTTTCTTTCTTTCTTTCTTTCTTTCTTTCTTTCTTTCTTTCTTTCTTTTTCTTTCTGACAAACGAACTTCCATCACCCCATAGCCTTCACAGTGTTCCAAAGTCCATCTTATGTCTTGGATATTCTCTTGATTGATGCCTTTGACAGTGAGGTTAAAGTGCACGCTTGCTAATCTGTTTGCAGACCACGGCACAGCAGTCAGGTTAATTACGATCACCTCAATAATGTGCATGATTATTACATTTGAACACGAGCACAGTTCCATGCCTCATTATAAAAAGGTGTGTATAGTTGTGTAACCAGGCTAGTTTCTTTATCTCTGTTCCCATGATTTGCTTTCCATTTGAATTTTACTGGTTGTTGTAACACATTAAAAGTGGGACACAATCTGCCATTTATATATTTGTATTGGTTTAATTATTAATATTACAAAAACCTGTAGCTTTAACAGGGGAGTGTAAATTTTTTATATCCACTGTATAATGATATACAGTATGAGTGTAAACAGCTGATAAACCTATCGATAAACTTATAATAAACTTATTAGATTTTGGGATTAGTCCAAACTGGGTCAAGGTCACAGCAAGGTATATATCTGGGTTTCCTTCAGTAGCTTCCTTTCTGGGTAAAGTATATTATAGAGCTTATTGTTAACAGCAGAAGCATCACCATTTCACTTGTGTATTACATTTAGTGATTATCTTTATTGTGAGTGTTTAAATTAGTCTTTGGGCCCAGATCTGGAATCTGGAACAGGACTGCAAACACATTTTTAAAAAATCTCTTAGATAAAAAAAAAAACTTTATGAGCCTTAAAAATGAATCATGATGATAATAAACTGCAGCTACGGTTTGTGCTAAAAATAACAAGACAAATGCATTAATTACACATTTGGAAAAGGTGGCTTCACATAATCATTGCAAAATGTTTTAGGACTCGTTTATCTGAAGCTAAATCTATGACGTAATTACATTTCCTACATGTTTAACCATCCTCATGAGCATCACATGCCATCATTTCTTCAAACTTTTCAGCAAGCAGCTGAAATCCCAGCTTTCTGATTCGTTGCCTATCACTAGAGAGCATTTGTCTCTACTGTGGACAGATAAATATGGCCTCTTCTCTGCCAAAACAAACTTCATTTGTCATTTTCCTGGCACAGAAGCTGCAGGATGCACCGTGGTGTGCAGACGGCAGACGGATGAGTTGCAGTTATCCTAGCACTTATTCTCGTTCAAAATGAAAGGATGTCAGTGACATCTCACAGGCACTTAGCTGTCTGTCTGTCTGTGTAAAGACAACTGGAGAATCACTCTAAAATGTGGCAAGTGTGTGTGTGTGTAACAAGGATGTGGAGCATCATTGAGCCGCCTAACAATCACTTCCTGAATGCTTTTTCTCTGTATGTAGTCCTCTTTTTTGTTTTGTTTTGGCTCTGAATTGCCAGGACAAAGGAAATGTAAAAAGCTTCAAGAGCAACCTTAACACAAGGCTGGTGAAAGAAGTGCTGTTTCTGTCACTGATTAAAAATCAATGGAAATCTGAAAATCTTCCTCGTCATCAACTGTAAGCAAGTACAACATCAACTGACTCAGACTCAGTTGAGTAGGTATAAATATGTGGAACCAAAAAAATACAAAAAACACACACATAATTTACCGAAAAAGAGAGAACAAAAACACCACAGTTCTGTAGTTCTATTGAAAATGAGCAAATTCCAAAATAAATTCAAACTTTGTCACTTTATGTGATATTCTGAGTTAATTTATGTGTGAAATGAGGGTCTAATACTGTAGTTACACTGAAGTTACCATTCTCTTATTCATTCTCTTCTTCTTCTCTTGCTAGCTAACAACATGGCTAATGCTAGAAAAATTGTCTTTTTTTCAATAATATAGATCTCATTGTCTTTTCAGCTAAGTTTCTTTCTAAGTTCCAAGTAGACTTTTTCCAAATCATCCATGTACTGCAGTGTGAAAAGGAATATTGACAATACTCTGATGCTTTATTTGATGGCAAAATTGCCTCTAATCATCCCTCATACATTGTCTAGCTTGGTCTGAGAAGCCAAAACCACAATTGAGGAAAATTTAAATCAGATAAAAAGCCCATATGGAGTAGTTGGAGCTGGAGGGGTGTTTGGACGTAAATCACAGGCATGATTGATGCTTGCTAATAGATGAGCACTTAGCCATGCCCAGCGACTCCAGCCGCACTGTTAACCTTCGCCAATGTCCACTGCTGCCTTCACTTCATTACAGACAATGACTAATTACACCAAACAATGCAGAGTGAATTACAATGAGTGCTGAAGAAATTGAAAAGGGGCATGGTGTGCCTTCCAACTCCACAGTTGGTGGTATCTCCCGGTGCTCTTGGGTTTCCTCCGGGTTCTCCGATTTCCTCCAAAGGCCAAAGCTATATGTTCTAGGCTGCTTGTGAATGGGTGTGTGTATGTGTGATTGTGCTCTGTGATGGGTTGGATGTGCACTGTAATGGCTCTGTAATGAACTTCTTCTGTCCTGAGTCCCCTGGGATAGACTATAGGGTCCCCGCAACCTGTTGTAGGCTAAGTGCTACAGAAAATGGATGGATGGATGGATGGATGGGCGAACAGTTGGAGGGATGGTTAGATGGATGGACGGATGTTTACAATGCCACTTCATTTAGTTGCCTACAGTGACACTTAACGATAACCTATTTTTTAAATTGTACTGAATTTCTTGGAATGACTTAACAGCCCAAAACTCTATTTAATTATCTATCTGTCTGCCAGTCTGTTTCTCTGTCTGTCCATCTGTTCATACTTCTGTGTATCTATCTAAAAGGGATTACTTAATCCAGTATTAAATAACAATGGCGAATTTATGGAATGTCAGTATTCTGTGTATTTTAACAGTTTTTTCTGTTTGATTTTCTTTTACCGTGACAATTGATTGTTTTTTTTTTTTTTTTAAAGAAACTGTATGTAAAGTTATGTTATGAAATGTTACATTAAGGCAGCGCTCTGTTTGTACAAGTGAATACACTCTGGGACAGAATGCAGCAGCAGTTTGGTAAAGAAGTTGGACACGAAGTTGTATTTATTTTTTATTTGCAGTCATGCTGCTGGACTAAAACGTGGAGTAGTGGAGCTGAAGCTTGCAGACGCTGTGTTGGAGGAAGTAGGAGTAGGTGTTAGCTGTGTTCGGCTCTGACAGTGATGAGGGACACTCATTATGACAGAGGAACATGTGAAAGTATGGAGGCAGCTGGCGTTGCCTTAACTGATGTGGATGGAAAGGCTGCACATCACTTTGCATATCACAGCTGGTTCTGTGCTTCAAAATAAGGTGTTGGTTTGAGGGCACGGAGAAACTGTCATTCGCTCGCTCGCAAAACTCCAAGCTGCAGTTATTTTTATCGCAGTATTTCTGCACCATGTCTTATGTAAAAATGCAAAGCCATATACAGATGGTGTTATTTATATTTGGGGAGATGATTAATGTAATTATAACAGGAGTGTCTTTGGGATTTTAGTTGCGTCTGAAGCCATCCTGTCAGTATTTATTTGTTTGTTTGTTTGTTTGTTTTTTTTTATGGACACAACTGGAACGATGTTGACGCTGTTTTTCCCAGCTTTTAATCTGCACTGGTAATAACCCTAGATACAGTAAAATGCATCCCATTCAATGTGAAACGTTTGTTAATAATCTCAAATATCCTGTGGAAAAAGAGGTTTACGTTCCAAACACACTCCAGCAACATGTTCAGGATGTTTGATGTCTCATCAAATCTACCCAGAACCAGAAAGCAAGTGCTGGCTAATTTAACTATTAGACTACATTTCAAAGGACTTGTCGGAGAGGTGATGCTTTCTGGAAATTTCGATACGTTATGGAGGTTCTAGCATACGAACATAGATACATCCTCATCACCTCGTGAAATGTTCATACACACATGCACAAGTTGCATGGCCATTCCCACTAAATGGATCCGATATAATAGCTTATAATAGAGCTCAAAAAATCAGTTTGTATAAAATGCCATGTATATCATGAAGACAATCCTGTCTCTGTGAATTATACAAAGGTTACTTATTCTGTGTGAATCAGTTACAATAACCACAGATGCCCCCCAGCAACATCACTCTTTTTTTTCTTTTAATTTTTTCTTCTATTGACTGCTCTTAATAGACGGAAATCTAATCCCATCTGTGTGGTATGTATGGGAAACACCTGGAGCTTTGTGATTTAGGCTGTCTGCTCTGTTGCATCCTCCAGGTGATGTCTCCCCTGTCGGATTCGGTCCTGGCTGAGAGGTCGGTGAGAATTGTGGATGATAAAGTGAGCATTACGGATCTGGGCGTACAGCTGGTGTCAGGCCTCTCACTGTCCCTGCAGCTCAGTCCAGGCAGCAACAGGGCCATCGCAGCCACAGCCACCACCCAGGACACCATGCACAGAACCAAACAGGTACACATCATTTGTGGTTCATTTAACAAACAGAAACTTTGAATCTGTTAAAATACACAAATAACTACACTGGGTTCCTGCCTTGAATAGTCTTATGCTTTTTTTGGCTCAAAAGATTGGCTTGCTGTGTTCTTTTAGCCATCATTATTGTAATCACTATTGCAACAAGTACTGTAGAAGTCATTGCACAGAGGACAAGCTGATGAGCAGCTGTGGTTTTGTTAACACCACAGCCAGGGAACTGCAATTCATACCTCCTGCTCATTAACGCTAGTAGTGTAAGAACGACCCTGATTGGCCAGTCCTTTGTATCAGCAGGAGACTTCTTTCTCCTCCGGTTTGATAGATATTAAATGAGCCAGGAGAAGTGATTTCCTGCTGATCAGAGTGTTATGAAGCCAAAACACTTGACATTACTAAGGACTAGTTTGAAGCATTGATGTCTGCTATATTGTCAGTGAATTTTAAAGAGTCTCATTTCGCCTCACAAACAGCTGAGTGCACAAGTGAAACTTTACTCACTGCTCCTTTACAAGAGTTTTTAATCTTGTCTGTGTTTTCAGGAGTCCCTTGTCAGCGCTTGGTTGCACTTCAGTGATGGTTCTGTGACTCCTCTTGACCTTTATGACCCTGCACATTACGTGCTGACAGCCACGTCATCGGATGAACGGGTGGTCACTGTTCAGAGTGCCGTGTGGTGGAGGTCACCGGTGGTGGTGGTAAAAGGTGAAGGTCAGGGTACGCTACTGCGCGTTGAGATGTCTGGAGCCGATTTGTGCCAGAAAAGCAAGCGGCGTAATGTTCTGTCTTCGGTTAGCACCAACGTTCGAATCAAGTTTAGCCATAATGATGACAATGACAACAGACGACACAGACCCAGTTCCCCATACAATGGAGACTCCATTTCAGAGGCAGGGATGGTCAACAGAGGAACCACCACTATTAAAACAGGTGCTCCTTTAGGAGATAAGCGTCCAGTAGGAGACATTCCTGCAGACTTCTCAAACTTTCCAGCCCAGGCCGAACCTCCTCATGGACACACCACAGAGGAAGAGCTGCTACAAGCCCGGCGTGGCTTGACAGACCTAGAAATAGGCATGTACGCCCTACTGGGAGTCTTCTGTCTGGCAATCTTGGTGTTCCTCATTAATTGTGTCTCATACGCCCTCCAGTATCAAAACAAACAGCTCCCGCTGGAGGCCCAGGAGAGCATGGCACATGCACATGACTGGGTGTGGTTGGGGCAGGAAGGTGAGCTAATGGAGAACCATGCCGGTTTGTGCCTACAGCAGGACGAGCTCAGTGCCACTGTGGACTCCAGCCTGGGTTTAGAGGAGGCCAGCCAGCTCCTCAACGGGCTCTTGGGCCAGAAAAGTGCACAAGGTCAGGGAGGACGGGAGCACAAGGGTGAGACGGGAAACTCGCCTACCACCAAGAGAAAACGGGTTAAATTCACCACCTTCAGCCACTCCAAAACGGGCAGTGACTGCCTGGCTAACAGCCCACTAGGCATGGGGAAAAATGATATCCAGTGGGTTTGTCCAGACATCAAGCTTGGGGACTCCATAGAGCTCCGGAACTACATGGAGAGGCTAAATGAGAATGCCACAAAGAATACCGCATAGCACTTCATGATTCTAACACTCGATTATGCTTTTCGGAGCAGAGTGTAGCTTCACCCATATGCCTTCAGGGTAAAGAGGTGGGGTGCCGACCGGCTCACATCTCACCATGAAAAGATAGGCCATTCATCAGGTCTTGTTTCCAAGGCAACTGTCACAAGGTGTTCATCATTAGGCTTGAAGGGCAACAGGGATGGTTGTGAAACTTCAGAAAACTATACATACATACATACATACATACATACATACATACATACATACATATGTACAAACTCACGATAAGAAATGATTTTTTTTCTTGTATTAACGATACAGTTTTGTCATTCCATATTTCTTTAAAAAAAATGTCATATCCTGTGAATATTTAAAATAATTTATGTGCACACATATCAAAGACTGACCCTGAAATGAATCCAATAATCAACACACTGTATATAAAGTGGACATTTGCTGGTTGGATAAGGTGAGAACTTTTTTAAGTAAGGTTTTACATATTTTTATACATCCCTGTTCCTGTACATGTTGTAGCCTGTTGTTGTTTTGTCCAAAGACTCTCATACTTTGGTTTAAAGCTGACGTGAGCAACTTTGTTTCTTTAAAGGTAGCTGTCAAAAATAGATATTCTGAGAAAAAAGTTCTAAAACTCAGTGCAGTCCTTCTGCAAGCTTCCCTGAGGAGGCAGTCTTCACTCAGTCTTTTGTTTTGCACATGACTGAGTGGCTCATGTGAGGGTTTTAGATTAGGAAAGAAGCTCAAGGAAGTGCTAGCTTGATGGAGTAAGAGAATCATAAGTGAAGTACGATTGCAGCAGAGTTGATGGTTGATGTATTCCATGTAAGCGATGGTGCAGTACACTCAGTCTCGAAGTCCACGCTGATATGGCGGGTGGAGCAAACTTTCTGACATCATCTATACAATTGTTAATTTGAAACTGTCTAAACTATGGTGCAGATCTAACTAGCTAAAGTATCCATCCTTCATGGTGTACCTATGACTAAAACTTTATATTTATTTTTCGCTTTGTTACAATTAAATCAATTCAATGTAATGCTAGCTATATGTAATTCCTTATCTTATTGAGCTGGCAGACCACCACACAGACATCATACTCATGTTTATCTTGAATTTTTGGTCCAATCAGAAAGCGTAGCTGTCTGTCGTGAAAGATTTCAACTTCCACATGAAATAAATGCACTGCTGCTCTTCTTGTTCGTATTTTCTTACCGTCGCACAGTGCGAGTCTTTAGGAGTTAGGGATGTATTTGAATTCAGTACAATGGAGCGGACTCCGTCGACGGCTCCATTTGATTAGCAAGACTTGGTACCATCACTTAATTACGTGTGGCTTAATTACGTCTCATTTGGGATCTTCGCCACCAACAATGTGAATATGTACATAACCCAGTGACTGTTCAGAGACTGTCACATTGATAGCATGTACTGTAACTGTACGACTGGAACAACAGCAATGACTATCATAGAAGCTGACCTGGAGGAAATTACTCAAACAGCATCTGCTCGATTGTTTTCCTTTTTCTTATCTTCACACAAATCCTTTTATCATCTTTTTTATCTCCACACTGAAAAAAAGTGCTTAATGAGGACGATTACAGGTCTCTAAACACAAGGATTCTCAAACAAATCTATAATTATTGCAGTACTAATGACCTGCAGGTAACTGGGTCTTGAAGAGTGATTTGGAATGTAATCCTCAGGTAATGCTATGACCATGAGTGGCGCAAAACAGACGCAGTAACATCCAAACGCTTATAAATCATTTAACATTCTAATCATTTCTCAGTGAATTGATTCCGAATGACACTGTGTTTGGCCTGGTTTTATTTTTTGCTCTTGTCTCTCTAACGAATGTGCAGATTAAACTTCATTCTGTCACACAATCTCCTGTTTGATTTCATCTTTGCTTCATTTCTATTCCAAGAGCATTTTCAGACAGATAGGAAACTCAGTGTTCTGTGTGTCAGTGAGACTCGACTCAAAATCAACCTGACTGCAGGAATTCAAGCAAAAAATGCCGTGTGTGCTGCGGGTTGCAGCATTTTGCTTGTATAGATTTGAGCTGCAAGGTATAAAGTCAGTCAAAGGAAAGCGTTGGATTGCTGCAGAAACGCCATGAGATCTGTAGATTTGGACTGATGAATAAATTGAAGACAAATGCTGGATGCCATACACATTTTTTTATTACTAGTTATTTATTTAAATGTGTGTTGTAATTAAAAAGTTTCCCTTACACTCTTATTCAGACTCTGCAAACTGACTGAAAAATGTGAAAGCTTCAAATCTGTAATTGTGAGCATTCAACAAAATGGAAGTGCAATGGATCAGAGTGGAACTTGACTTGACTTGTCTATTGCTTACATAAATTTATGTAAATAAAAGCAATGTAAAGCAATTTTGATTTAAGATCGCTGTTTTACTGTATGTGATTTTTAATTGTGATTAAAAGACTGTGAATAACATCAGCGAGAACATCACAGAATTTGTCAATTTGTAAAAACGGAAGAAAAAAAAAAATCACGCAAAATGAGATGATTCATTTCTGAATGATTCTTAATGAAAACTGAATGAGTGTCAGTCAGATGTTTTAAGTAGGAATTTTGTTAATATATACCTAGCTAATGTCATCACTAGCTATCAAACAAACCTGATCTCACAACAAAAATGAATCAGAATGTTGTGGTTAAATTCACTGAATTTCTTTATGAATGAAGAAAAAAAAAAGTGTTAACTTGCAAGTTCTAAACCATGTGGTGCTAGACTGACTGCTAACTAACTCGCATTACGTAACTAACATTACCTGACAATGCAAGTTGCATTTATTTAACATGCTACATGAGTGTTGCTGAGGAAGCTAAAATTAAGCTAAAATATTTGCTAGTGAAAAAGTATTCAGTGACGTAAGGTTAGCCAGTTTTACCAAGAACAGGGCATCCCTTCAAAATTAGCATAAAAACAAGAATAAAACTTACCATTGAACCTGCCAAGAGTTCTACAGCAACATTAAAGGTGCTACAGGAACATCTGGCACAACATGCAGATGAAAAAAATCTCTCATATTCGTCAAATGTCTGGTGTTGGCCGGCTGGACAGAAGTTTTATATATATATAGTAGTAAGAGAAATAAAGCAAGTACACATGAAAAGTGTTCTTCATGAATCATGATCTCTTCCCAGAAGCTGTAGTGCTAAATCACAGCCCGAGAAAGTGACCCACGCTGTGAACTGTTCAGAAAAAAATGGTTCAGATCATTAGTCAAGAGCTGGAGATAATTCATAATGCAGGTGGATTAGGCTGGGTGAAGAGCGATGGGCCTTGTCTCAGTGCTGAACATTAAAGCCTCGTTAATATCGGTCGGTTCCTGCACTGGGACACCGAGCATGTTCTCCTCAGAGAGACAGAGAGAGAGAGAGTGAGAGCTAATTAACTATAACTGCTGTCGACTCTTTACTTCATGTTAATGTGACATTTCAGAGGAACCTTTCAAGATAAACGGCAGCATCCGTTTTACCGCACAGACACTGATGATGTACTAATTAACACAACCACCATCACTTGCTCTGCCGATCACAGAAAATGTTTGCACATTTTTTATGCAGAACGAAACAAATTGAACCATCCTGCTAATTTCTCGTGGCATTTTAATGCTACATTCAAATTCAGGGTTTATGACAAAACTTCAAGTCAAAACAGCTCTGAATACTGAATACTTTTCTCTTATTAGACCAACATACAGTATCTGAGAGAAATGTTGATGTTTCTGATGATTATATCTTGTTTTAGATGTCACTGTGTAGAGTAAAACACTATTTTTCTTGTGCCTTAGGATTTTTATTCACATAACATACTATCATTTCAATTTTAGTTTTATTTCTATATCAAAAGCAGCTTTACAGGAATGTATAAATTAATATAGACAAAAGTCTGTTCTACTGGTAAAGAAAAATAAACTCTGTTTTCAGAATCAAAAATACTTATAATTAACTTATAAATAATACCAGAGGGGACGTTGGGTTCGATACTGCAGCTTCAAATCACCAAATTAAGAATACAAACATAGAATAAGACTTATACACTATAGATAATCTATACAAAAAATATAAATAAAACTAAGATTTAAATAAATTTAATCTTAGTAAAGGTTTATTGTTACACAGTAATATATGTTGCTGTACTAAGAAATTATAAAGTCCGATGGACACAGGTAGGAGGGATTTCTTGTTTCGCTCTGTGTGTTGTCTTTAAAGATCAGAGAGAGAGAGAGAGAGAGAGAGAGAGAGAGAGAGAGAGAGAGAGAGAGAGTGAGTGAGAGAGAGAGAGCATTTATATTAACTATTAACAATGCAAACTGATAGACAGTCAAGTTTTTTTCTCACGCACTTGTATCAAAAGGCGAAACTGAGACAATATAAGTTCATTAACGAAACTAAAATATGCCCCTTTTATTTAGTTCCCAGAGGTCCAGCTTTTCTCACATCCAAATACTGAGACTGCTAACTTTCACCCTCATGGGGACTCCTCTAAATGTAGCTTCGTTTTCTCTTTTTATCTCACTTGGTATTTCTGTATCTGGTTCCCTGTTTGGGGTCTGAGGGGAATCACACGAGCCGCCTCACTGTGTCGGATTGTGTGGATGACATTTACGCCTGTCTGTCAGTATGGATGTTTTTTCAGGTCTCTGAGGAGTCAGCATTTCCCTCTGCAGGACATTTTTACAATTTCACAGTGCAGACACAAAAGTCTTCACCTTGAGGAATATAAAAGCAAAACATTCATGAGAAGACCCTCACGGCAAAAGTCGAAAGGACACAAGAACGTAGACCTCTCCTGTACGACACGCTGCACGATAGGCTGTAAGCTGTAGCACTAGCACTTGCCTATCTGGAGAGGTAAAAATATCAACATCTACTACCTTTTCTTGGGTTCTTGGGTTTGTAGTGTAGAAAGAGTTTTTGGAAGTTAAGAACATTGGATTATGCAAAGAATGCTTAAGAAACTTTTTTCTAAGCATGTACATTGCATTTCTTCATAGAGAATAGAACTTTTAGTACAGACATTAGTGAAAGCGTAAACACCATTCAGAAGTTGTCAGTGTGACAGCTGCACATTGCTGCACATCATGCAAGAAGTCCAGCTTCAGTGTATGACAATTTCATTGAACCTCAATTTCTATTTCCTGTAAAAATGTATGTTTTGCTCTTTGTGGGGGTTTTTTTCCACACAAAAAGCTATTTGAGGTCATTAGATGCATACAAGGCTCTTTTTACCAGGAATTTCTGCTGTTTTGAAGTGCATGTTCAGCATTGAATTTATTTGTGATGGGAATTTATTTTTGGTTGTTAATGGCTTGAAACTCAGGGTATTTCTTCATAAGTGTATCTTTTTTTTTTATCTAACTAATAGGTTTCAGTGTTCAATACTCCTTTTGTGGCTGTTGTATACAGTGCTTTACTATTAAAAAAAAGCTTCAGATGTGCTCTGTTTTATTTCTGTAGCATTGTTATTGTTGAGAAGTGTCCTTGATTACCCAACTGGATGCACAAATCCCTCTGCTTTCCCATCACCCTGCTCTCCAACAGCTAAACACAGAGTCATGATACTCTATATTCAGATTCCCAACAGTGTCCTCACTATAACACCTCTTATATCGAACCGGCTGTGAAAAATGATCATTTGTTTATACTGATTATTGATGTCATTTGAAGTCATTTTCCGAGCGCTAAAAAATAAATTTCCTGAGTGGAATTTTTATGGAATTTTTATACAAACTGTAAAGTATATTGTAAATGTATAATATGAGTCCACAGTTAATGCAGCCTTCATTGTCTATTGCTTTTATTTTACGTCTCGGATTCTTCTACTCAAGACAAAGCTGGCTTGGTCAACACGAAGTTCGTTTTAATCCTCTGAATGCAGAGAAACTTGGCACAGCTGTGTAACCCAGCTCTTATACATAACTACTGTATGTCTAAACGAATAATGATGTACTGTAGTTTCTTCTTAAAACCTAGAACCTTTCAGGAGTTTAATATTTAACTCTTGGTCCTTATGTTTTTTATTCTTTCATTTCAAATTAATCAGGATAGAATAGTGTGAAACATGACCATATGCAAATGATTATATTATTAATTTACAAATACTTCTATAACATTTTACTGAGCACTGAACAGGTGTGTTTTTATTCTGGTTTAATTGTAATAGTAAACATTAGGGTTGTAAGGCAATTCTGCTCTGATGGATAATTTAATCTGGTGTTAAAAAATCTGTTTTAGAGATTATGTAGATGTTTCGTTTGTTGTGGTATATTATGAATATGGAAATTAAGCTGTTAGTTAGGAAATTAGACGCTTTAATGGAACTAACAGTTTGTGGTGACTTGTCATGCTTGTTAGCAAGTAAAAACACTCTAAAAAGTATCGCTTAAGATGAACAAGTACAACTAGTGGAGCATTTCTCAGAATTACACTTAAATTAGAGCCCAATAAGACGTACAAGCATGTTTTTACATATTGTTAATATTTTTTTCATCACATAATAGACATCAGTATAAATTTATACTGTACAGTAAGTGTATCGCTCAGAAAGCATAAAAGAAAATGGAGATCTTTTTTTTTTTGACAGCTGTAAATCAAAACTGTATTTGCAGAATTGGTTCCTGTGCAGCAGTATTTTTTCTATTCTCAAGATGACATAAATTGCTAAATCTCCTGGCTGCGACCGGTGGCAGGAAATGATGTCTTGCCATTTAATGGAGCGTATAAAAAGACAAGATTATCTGTGTCACCGCACCTCCGGCTCTGGCCAGTGAATCACATTACAGCGTTCCTGTGACAGAGATGAGCTCAGAAAAAAAAACGCAGGAGCCACCGAATGCAATCAGAAGCTTGTGATTTTGTGTTCTTGCTGTAGTGTCGAGAAGCTCATTAGGTGTTGAGAGAACATGAGGAGAACGTGTGGCAGCTTCATTACTCTGCCCCTGTCAGACTGTCGTCTCGCTCTTTGTGCGTGCTTTCATATGAAAACACTTACTTCCTGCCGTGTCGGTTCTCAGGCTGCTCGTTCTGTCAGCATGTGGACAGATAAACACTCTCGAGACAGGCATCGGCCATGACCCTGCTATTCCTCTTCAGCTTACAGAAGACCAGAGAGCTTTCAGCAACATCCTACTGCTGGAAATACACTCGCTGGAAAATGTGCTCAGCTTCACAACAAGATGCTTTAAAATAAGAGAAATGAAACAGAAACCTTTATAATGCTACATTGAGAACAGAGATTTTTGCCAGATCAGGTTATAGAACAGAATATATATATATTTGGCTGTTGTTTTGCTAATCCCACTGTGTTCTGTGCCTCTGAGACTAATTTAGGGTTTAAGGCTTTAGAGCCCAATAGTTCTTAATCGTTAAAGACAATGAATCACTTAAGGATTAACATTTAACAACCCTGGAAGAGTTATTTGTTAGAGTTTAAGGACTCTAGAGCCAATAGGGTTTAGGATTATTGAATCTGGAGCAGTTCATTATATGGTCCATGTAGTTCAGCAATCAAACTGAACACATTTCCACATCTATTTACCTCTTTTATATTTATATTTGTAATATCTAACATTTTTAAACAAACTAGTGTTGTGTCTCAAATCACATACTCTTGTACTGAGTACTAACACTAACCGCATTTCCTTCTTGTTCTTCTGTCCTATTCTACACTGTATAACAATGTGAGTTACAATCTGAGGGACATTTATGCAGGAAGCCAATGAGGTATTGAGCAGCAAGTGTGCTTAGTAAATGGAAGAGTTCACTCAGCTTGGCTGAAAGGGGACATGGATGAGAGGAGGCATGGTTGTCATGGGGAATTCTGCTAGCTCTGGACCAAAGCTCTTCTTTATAAAGCATTTACAGAGAAGATCACTCGGGAAAATGAAAATTTGTAAATTGCTGTTGCTCTTTCTACCAACAGTGCATACAGAAATGCAAGGTTTAGGGATGCTGTGCAAAAGGGTGTATGTTCTAAGGGTTCATTTAATACACATTGGACTCTAGGAATGTACAAATCTTGATAATTAAGCACCATGTAATCATACGCAGGGAATATTGGAACTCCAGGGAATACAGTGTCTGGGAATAGGGCCCTGGGCATGTAGGACATTGGAAAATTTGGCAAGTGTGAACATGGTGCTTGAGACATTTGGACCCTCGTCAAACAAAGTACTGAGAATATTGTGCCTTGGGAATATAGACCTTTGGGAACAGAGAGTTTTGTGAATGTACAACCCCGGTTACAGAGTCTCTGAAACACAGGGAAAATGAATATCATTGGGAGATTGCACTTTACATACATTAAGCTTTTTGAGCTGAGTTGTTCATTGCTGTTGCTGCTGTGTTGTAAGATCTGAAACATTTGTTCCTCATATTGTAGTGCAAACCTACACGCTATTTATGTATGTTTAAATATCTAATATTTAAATAAGCTGTTAGTGTTTTTTTTATGATGACACTTAAAATAGTTACCCGTACTATGAGTATTTTATCTTTTTTGGGGACATAAAAGACCTTCAGGGTGAGTCAGTGTGTCTTCAAATAAAACCAGAGTTTTCACAATGCAGGGCAAATGATCATCCTTGCATGGTGTGTTACACAGAAAAGAGAAACAGCCTGAGGGATTGTTTGTACACCCACATCCTAATACACTTCCATGATAAACCTTATTTTAGAGGTGCAGTGAAGCGCCTGTGTGGGAATGTGCTCAAAAATAAGCACACCCAGTTCATTGGCTATATTCAGAGTCTGCAACTTGTGTTCAAAAGTAAGGGAAAAAGTCATTTTATTCAGAATCAGGTTACATTGAGCTCATTGAACTACGACTGAACTATCATATGAACTTAGAGGGATGTAGTTTAATCCTGTGAGACAATCCTGCAAGATTGTTGCCTTTAATTGCATCACTTTGTAATTCTTTCATTAGAACAAATTTTCCAGCAAGTAGGATTTTACAACTTTACTATAAAATGGTTACTTTAATGTATTAAGACTCTTAAGACTCAGTTTTTCTTAAAAGGCCGTTTTAGCTCATTGGTTGGATTCCTGACGGGAAGATCATGAGTTCAAATCCCAGCACTGCACAGCTGCCATTATTGGGCCCTTGAGCAAGGTCTTTACCCCTCATAGTGCTCAATTCTATAAATGAGATAAATGTAAGTTGCTTTAGGCATCTGTCAGAATACTGTAATGTAAATGTAAAATTCTCATGAGCCACAAAGTGCCAATCAAGCAGTTCATACATTTACAGACTAAACTACAAATACAAACTCAGGTCAAATTTCAAGCAACCTGAACTGTCCCGCAATTTTGTAAAAGCCATGCAATCATGTAATCCAGGTTATTCGCTACCCTCCGTGAGGGGGTGGGTGCTAATAATCATGCAGTGGTGAGATGTTTCTCCCATGGAACAGATGCTTACTCTGATTTTTTACCCTGAAGACCGAACGTGTAACCTTTTGTGTTTGTGTTCCTATGTTTACTGTGTTGTGTCCAGGTCCTGTCGCATTCATTTTCAGGGTCAGTTCGTATCATCTCTTGCCATCAACGGTATATATACAGCAGCGCCGGGGGAATGTCGGCACCCTAGCGCTCATTCACCCTTTTGTTGTTGTCTTTGATTTGCTCTCTGTGATTCAATTTGATTGTAGAGATTGACTGTAGAGAATATACTCATAAAAAAAAGAAAACAAAAAGAAAAGGTATAACCACTATTGCACAATATAGCATTTGTATGCAGGTAACATTGTTCACAAAATGTCACTGTGCAGCCCTGGACTGAACAAAAATCTTAAAATATGATATTTATTCTTCAAGAAGAAGTGGGGAAAAATCAATGTTCCTTCTCAGTTGGAGATGTTATGTGTGAAAATGACCAATGAAAGTATAAGGTGAGGTAGCTACTCTTTCTTTACAGTAGTTTGGGTGTTTGTTTGTTGTTTTGGGTGTTTGTTTGTTGTTTATAATGTATATCATAAATAAGAAAGTATCGCCATAATCCTTTATTCATTCCACATTTTCCTCTAACACTTTTTTCTAGACTGAGCCATAACAAAAGATCTGTGTGTTTTTCTTCCAGACAAGAATCCTGAGCTCAGCTGTGTTGTAGATATGTTTGGTAAGATAAATAAGCTATGCAGGGGTCAAAGCTATGCAGGGGTCAAAGATGACCAGCGTTATCCAGCATGAATGAGCTGAGGGTTTCAAAAGAAAAATATAATTTCTGGAAAAAACAAAACCATTGGTACCTGGGACATGTTTGAGCAAACACGTATTCATGGCAGAAGGATCGCTTGATTTCAGCACAATTAAAGATCAGAATTGTGACACTCTCAGAAATGTTTGATAAATTTGATAAATGTTTCCCTCTATTTACAGAGGATCAAGCTGTTTTATTTTGAAGGATAAATCCTGTTGGACTGTGAGACTGCTGAGATTATCACAATGTCGCCATGAAAATGGTGATACCTTTCAGCACAGCTCGTGTGGAATGGGTTTTCAGCCATTACAGCACTCAATAGTAAACCCTGTGCCAGACTGACCATCGAGGGTGATTTGTGTTATCTTGTTAGAACCTCTTCACATATTGACCAAATTTTTATGAAGCATTTACATTTGGCTGTTATCCAGAGTGACTTACTGAAGTGCTATAAAGCCTGTATGAATAAATACATTGATACCGGTTCACTACTGTAGGTCATGGACTAAGAACACTATCAGTCTAAAAAACTCTGTCAGAAGGTAATGGTGAAAGGAAAGCACACTATATATTTCTTTTTTTATTTAGATTCAAGTGCTAGTTTAAGTATTTCAGGAAGAGGTAGGAGTTCGAGAGGTCATTTAAAGACAGACAGTGACCCAGTTGCATCTAGGGGAAGTTCATTCCACAACCGAGGTGGCAGAAAAGAGAAGAGTCTTGATGTCTTTCTTGTACCCAGAGAGATGGTGGGATCAATCCAGCAGTACTAGAGGATTGGAGGGATCATAGTGCAGTGTGTGGAGTGATAGGAGCTTTGAGTTAAGTGAGTGCTGGTCTGTTTTTGGCTTTGTAGGCGAGCATCAGTATATTAAATCTGATGCAGGAAGCTATAGGAAAGCAGTGAAGGCAGTGCAGCAATAGGTTGATGTGGGAGAACTTCGGAAGGTTAAAAACAAACCGCACAGCTGCATTCTGGGTCATTTGCAGAGGTGGAATAGTGCTCAGAGGCAGATCTGCCAGGAGAGACTTGCAGAAGTCCAGTCTTGAAATAACAAGAGACTGAGTGAGCACCTGAGTGGCCTGTGTGAATAAAAATGGACAAATCCTTCTGCATCACCAACAACAGATTCTCTAATAATTCAGTTCTAAAGTAACAAATGATGTAGTGCAAAATTATTATGTATTATTATGTATTATATGTGTTATGTATTATTATGTATTATGTATTATTATGTAGTATAAATTATTATAGAATAGTGCAGAATGCAGTAGATATTTAATGCAGAATATCTCATAGTATGTTATAATTAAAATTACATTATGAGGTTAGTAGTTATGGATAATGAAATGTGGCATTTGCAGCGCTACAGTACTGTACGTAGCTACTACTAATAAAGGTTAAACACACCTGCAGACAAACCTCCACTAAAATCCAAGTAACTACAACTGAAATGAAGGCTTGTCTTCAGGTGTAACCTTCATTAGAAATAGCTATGTACTGTAGGACCAGAAATACATTCAGTGTCACTGTCTGCAGATTTTAGCTTGCTCGAGCATTCGATTTTTTTCCATGCTCTTCCTTTCCTGTTTTTATCACCTACTTCTAATAAAACATAGCTACTGCTAATAAAGGCTCAACACACCCACAGACAAACCTCCATTAAAATCAAAGTAACCACTACTGAATTGGAGGCTTGTCTTCAGGTGTGAACTTCATTAGAAATAGCCTATAGCTCTGCAAATGTCACATTTCATTATTAAAAAATACCAACCTTCATAATGTGTTTTGAGTTATGACAAAAACATGAGATATTCTACATCACTTACACATAAAGTCTGGACATCAGATTGATGACTCGCCATCTTGTTTTTAAAGTACACTGTGCAGCAGACACGTAAAATTATGCTTTTTGAGTCAAAAAGCATTGAACAGAGCTAATTGTTAATTGATTAGTCGGATTAAAAACTCTCATCTGATTGGCTGAAGAGAACATCCTTCTTGTGATTATGCAAACACAGATTCAACAATTATTTCCATAATGTCAAAACATTCAGAAATTTACAAGCACACATGGATTTCTAAATTGGGTTGTGCATTTGTGAATTGAAATTTATTTATGAATGTGTAATGTAAGGAGCATATTTTGTGAATATGAATTAGGTTATGAATGTGTACATTGCTGTTTGTGAATATATTCACATTATTTGTGCATTAGCTTATGCATTTGTAAATCAGATTTGAGAAATATATTCATTTGGAGACTATTCTACTCGTTAAAGTTTGGAACTTGGGTGGCTTTGGTGAAAAGAGTAAAGATTTTAATGGTAAAAAGTGTACACTCCACTGAAGGAAACGATTCGGTCTTAACGTGACATGGTTTTTATCTGTTCTAAATCTTCTTGTGTATTCGATGGCAGCCTCCAGAATTTAGGATTTTTCTGCTCTGTTACAGGTGACACTTTGGACTTTTGCCTTCACTAAGAACACTGAAACTTGAATATATAAGCTGTTATACTAAATGTAACTATATTATGACATTTTTAAAAAAATTAATTATTATTGGTTTGCAAATTTCTGAGGTATTACAGTAAATAGATCTCACTTGTTATAGGAAAATATTCA
This sequence comes from Tachysurus vachellii, assembly GCF_030014155.1. Taxonomy (NCBI): domain Eukaryota; kingdom Metazoa; phylum Chordata; class Actinopteri; order Siluriformes; family Bagridae; genus Tachysurus; species Tachysurus vachellii. The sequence goes on along the minus strand of NC_083476.1, from coordinate 12,616,593 downwards.
ACTTCCGAGTGGTAACATTAGCGCTGCTTCATCACTCCACTTGTCACTCAGTACTTTTCTCTCACAACACCAAACACAGTATATTTTATTACATATTTATTACCCGAGCCGTTGTGAAAGCACCATGCTAAACACGACAGGCAACATCTGGGAATGTGATGATGTCTTGTCCCGTATCATTTCTTTTACGTCCAGCCAAACCCTTTATCGCTCCCACATTAATATATTCAGACCTCAGATGTGATACGGACATACAGACATACCGGGCTACAGACATGAGGAAGAGTTTGTCTAAAACAGAGGCATGTTTTAGTTACTTTTACTTAAACTCATGTTTCTTGCCTTTTGGACCAGTAATACATTCAGTGTCACTGTCTGCAGAGCAAGACAGCAAGGCTCTTCCTATCCTCTGCTGTTTTTATTAGAACAGAAATCACAGAAGGACTTTTCCCACTACACTTAAGCCCAGGTTATGGTTACTGTAAACCACTCTTTAAACCCCACAGAGGTTTAAAATGTAGAGAAAGCAGGATTAGCACTGCTTTTTACCCGGGGTTAGGAGCAGGATTAACAGCACTTTTGCATCGTTAACCCAGCACTGTGGTGCAAATCATATGCAGTGTGAAACGTTACAGTTTTAGAATGTTAAGGCTTGATGAGAGCAACAAAAGCCCAATCAGTAACTAAACAGTGCATGACTCCTTTCACAAGGACATAAAAGAACTTTCACCAGGACATAAAAGCACTTTCACCAGGACATAAAAGCACAAAAATCACACAGTAACATCAAGTGGCAAAATAATGAACATTATTAATGAACATTATTAATTAAGAAGTTAATGTAGTTAAGATGTCTATGAGCACCTTGTTAAATACACAACAAAGTTAAAAAGACCAAAAATGATTAGTAAAAATAACAATAACTGCTTGGGTGCAGAACAGAAGACCTGAACTTTTTTCCTCACTGATGTGAAAGTGCAAAACAAGCTGTTATTTAAAGTGACTGTGCTCCAGGTGAAGTATGAGCCGTGTGAAACGTTAAAGATAACCCAGGATTCTATCTAAAATCACCCGGGAAACTATTTCAAGTGTGAAAATCCCTAAGAGGATATGCAGAGCTGGAGAGAGGGAAGCTAGAATCCTGTGGGCTATCACGCTAGTCCTAATCATGTCAGTGACAGGTGAAGGTGAGAGTGTGGCCCAGGCACCGAGGGGAACCAACTTGATCTCATGTTTATCAGGTTTAAGCATGAGGGACTGCACCATTATCATAATCCTCCTCATCATAATCATCTTCTTCATCATCATAATCATAATGTAGGATCGTTCAGACACAGGAGATGGAGGGGGATGCAGTGGCAGCAGTGTAGGGACAGAAATAAACAGCATGCAATTATCAGTGGAGTCAGACAAGGTGAAAAATGGCAGATGGTCCCTTAACCGAGACCAAGCACTGTTGCGTGAGTGGATTTTCAACGCAGGTCGGTGAGAGAAAATGAGCGTGCTGCTTTTGTTTCATCGATTTCCCACTGTGCTCAGCCGGGTTGCCATCATTTTCTTTTAGACTCCCTGAATGCCTTTTTTTTTTCTTTTTTCTCTTGTTTGCATCTAAGGAAGCTTTAACATTTCAGCCCTGGTTTAAGGTGCTGCACTGGAGCCAAATGTCTTACAGAGTACAATTTAATCCAACTGAAGCCTTCAAGGACAGGCTTTCCGGGCACTGATTAAACCCAATCTTGGGCAAAATTACATTGTCAATGGAGATTCCACACAGAGAACTTCAGGACATGGTTAAACAGTGTCTGGAAGTCATAAATAAAATACAATATGGGTTTATTATAAGAAATTGATAAAACTAAAATCGGAGAAGTCTATTATAGAAATATATGTTACAAATGTTCTTTACGCATACTGATACACTAATCATTCAGGGTGGTTTTGTATTCATTAGCTGTAAGATGATTCACATTGTCTGTCTCTAGCATTCAGCAACTTGTTTCATTTGATTTGCAAATGATTTTAACATTCCTAATGTTTGAATGCTAACAATATCCGAGAAACTTACTGTAGAAAGCTCCATTATAAATGCATTATACAGTAGATTCAAGACTCCTGACCATCACACACATAAGTGACTCTTTCCAAACTGTTGGACAACTGTTTGATGTCCTCAAATAAATAGGACGCCTTTGTTTCCTGTATTATTATAACTTAGATTAGATCCTAGTTCTCAGAACCTAGTCCATAGATTAGATTCTACTTCTTCACTGGAACTAGGAGGCTCAAACCTGTTCCAGGGAGACAATTCCCTTGTGCACAAAGTGAGCGCCATGATGAAATGGTTTGCTGAGGTTGGAATGAAAGATCTGTAGTGTCCTTCCCAGAGCACTGACCTCTACTCCAATGAACACCTTCAGGATGAACTGGAACGCTGATCGAACCCCAGGTCTCATTATACAACACCAGTGCATGATCTCACTAACGCTCATGTGGCTGAATGAACTCAAATCCCCACAGACACGCTCCAAACACTAACAGAAAGGGTTTCAGGGTGTCTAGTGGGGTGTAGTGGACAGATCTTAAATTGGATGTTTAAAAAAGAGCATATACTGTAGGTGTAATGGTCTGGTGTCCACAAACTTTGTGTATAGGTTATCATCCTGTTGGTGAAGAGTTGAATGGCACTAGAGGTTTTTTCATTTTAATATATTCTAAATGGAGCTTTTCTAGTAATATCAAGAATCTCCCTGTCACACAGAGTGCTGTGAACTCTGTGCTGTGCAGCGTGTACTGTATATCAGCCCTCAGCACTGTAGCCCTCATGTTCGCTTTGCTCCGTGTTTGTTCTGTTTACATTTATTCTGTATTGTCACTGGTTGTTGCCTTAATGTCAAGATTAACTATCAGCAGTTTTGAGTTTTTTCTCTGATTAGTTTGTCTGTTTAAACCCACATGTCTTGTAAACGGAGCAAAGTTTTGTGTTTAGTGTTTCACCTGAACCTTTGCTTGATTTTGGATTACACATTTGCCTCACACCTTTGGACTGTTTACTATTGTTATTAGTGTTATTAAAGATATTCCACCTGTATTTGCATCTGCCTCCATGAATGCTTTGTGACAACAAGGTAGGTTTGTCAGCAAGCAGTGGGGTATGATTTGTTCTCATTTGTATGTTCACTGATTGTGAGAGTTGGCATTAGGGTTGACAATTAATCTGATAAAACAACAAATGATTAAAAATAGTTGTTTTACTGGAGCATAACAGCTGCAATGAGTTTTAGTCTTATAGCTAACATCAGCTAAGGATTTACAATCCTTCACGCTCTCTGAGATCAAAGAGCTCAGGACTCCTGGTAGCTCCCAGAATATCTAAATCGACTAAAGGCGGTAGAGCGTTTTCGTATTTAGCTCCTAAACTAAACTTTGGAATAGTCTTCCTGATAGTGTTCGGGGCTCAGATACACTTTCCCAGTTTAAATGTAGATTAAAAACTCATCTCTTTATTCAGGCGTACACCTAATACATACCATAATATTGTGCCCTATTACATCAGACTTGCAAATATTATGAACAGCAGCTACGTTAATCCCTCTCTACTGCTTCTCTCTTTCTACCCATCCCGAGGCATCCAGAAATTGTACCAGCTCGGATTGTCTTCCGTGTGATGAAGATTTTGGACCTCCACTGAGATGAGGCCGACTCTGTGAATCCTGAGGCATCTAGAGATCTACTAGCTCCAGTTAGACTCTGCGATACTAAAGAGGAGATGTGAACTCCATGTGGTCTTTTGCATCAATACAACATTTGTCAGACTGTATATTTATAATCACACACTCCAGTGTCACCCATATGAGGATGAGGTTCCCCATTGAGTTTAGTTCCTCTTAAGGTTTCTTCCTTTACCATCTAAGGGAGTTTTTCCTGGCCACAGTTGCCTGAGTCATCTCAGACTTGCTCATTGGGAATAAATACAAACACATTTAAATATATCTAATATTAATCTTGAATTTTGTATTCTATTAATATTTATATTATTCTTTATATTAACCTTTGTTCTATGTTTATGTTCTGTAAAGCTGCTTTGAGACAATGTCAATTGTAAAATTGTAGCATCTACTTCTTGGTAACTTTTAATTCTGAGCTAACAATTTTATTAAAAGAGTCAGTTGGCTATTGCTTAGCTATTTTAATTCATGATTTGCTTGACAAGTAATAACTGTATGATTGTAGTTACACTGCGCCTGCTGAGTGTTTCTTTTATTCTCCTGTTCTCCTTACATGAACCTGAATCCCTGTTTTATAAAACCTGAAACCTTTACGGGGGTGGACTGAAGGAAGGACAGTTTGATATCTTCTTATCAGAAGGTGTAGAAGCAGATATCTGACAGCTCGTAAGTCTCTATCAAACAGAACAGGAGACAGCAGGGGACTCACACTTCGTTTGTCCCCTGCTGAGACTTTGGAAACAAAAAGCCCCTTCGCTCTTTCAAATCTGTGTGATGGCAGTGCAGTGGGCCAGAGAACAATCCCATACAGAGAATGTTAATGTGTGGTGAAACAGACATCCCGCTGGACCGTGGAGCACCGAGCTGCTCCAGAAGGTCAACTCCACAGAGGACAGACGCTAAACACTCCGAGACACTCCATCACAGGCTGTCCTGTTGTTGTGTTTCTTATGCTTTTCATGCTATCTTTCTTTTTCCATAAAATAAGACATGACATTTGTTTGCATTCAACCAAACACAAAGGACTAAAATGAGTTTATATGACTAATTATCAGATTTTTATTGTCATTTTCAAACAAAGAAAATGGAGCTACAACTTGTGTACATTTTTACTTAGATGTTAGACCTTGGCACACTGTGGAGTGCAGAAGGCCAGCATCATGAGTTGATTCATGGATATTAAGTGTGAATACATCAAAAGCCATAGATGGGAATGTGGGTGTGTCTTTGAATCCATATATAGAAGTCTCTAAGGATAAAGAAAGCTTATATTCATGTTTCACATATTCTGACCTTTTGCTTTTGTCGTTTTTGCTAAACGTGGCCGAGAACCACCAACTTTAACATTGAATGATCACCCACTAAAAAATGGAAAATCTTTTCAATCCTGCTCAAAAAAGATCAGTCTTTAGTGTTTTTGACAGTTTGTCTTGGATGAATTGCCTCCTTTTGACATCACTGTCTATTTTCATTATATTGGTCTTATGTGTGTAACATCCTCTCTATTTAGCATACGTTTAACCTGATTACTAATTTATTTTCTGCAACACCTGACTTGGTGCTGCCTGGAGTTCAAATGACTTCCTGAGCTTTCATCATCCCGTCACAGTCTAAATGCCCATGTCTAAGTTATTTATCTCTATTTGGATTGAATTAGTTTATCAGGGGGATAACAGCAATTCATTATTTAACATTAGCGTCACACATTTTTCACATTCCCATCAGAACAACATTAAAAATAACACACAGGAGGAGTTTCTTTCTTTTTCATATTTGCTATAAACCTGGATGTGACACTAATATAAATGTGTTTTAATCTCAATTTGGTGTCCAAGCAGTTGAAGGAGCACTGGAGTAGAGAAGAGACACTTATATCACTTTAGGCATTTCAAGTTCCAGCAATCTGAAAATACAGTAAAACTATAATTACAAAGTATACAGTACAAGAAGCATTTGATGCCTCAGAAAGTGGTTTATATCTGGTGGTAGGGCTTGATACACGAGACTAAATATTCCTACATGGAAATTCCTCTCACTTCAACAATTGAGAATTAACCAAACTACGGTAAATATCTGAGGTTTAAATAAAGCAAGTTCACTTTAAAATGCTCTGTAACAATGTTCTAATAATTTGCACCTGATGAAATACGCCTGTAGGTCGTTTTATTTATTTTAAGTACAAATAAATGTGGGGGTGCCCTTACTTTTTCCTTACAAGAAATATTTTTTTTAAAATAACATTTTACAGATAATTTAAAAAAGACCTTTGGTTTTATGTGTTTATTTATATTATTTAAACATTCCAATATTTTTAAAATGAAGATAAAATGGCCATATATTTAACTATTAAAAAGAACACAGGCTTAAATGGGGTGTCCTAATTTTTTCACAGGCCTGTAGGTGCCCAAAATGAAGAATGGAAAAAACTTAAAAGCTCTGGCATTATGCAGTCAATTCAGGTAAAAATCAATTTGCAGCATTGTCATTCTTTAGTGCACAGAGATTGTTCAAGTGTTACTAAATTCTCCTGTGGATTTCAGTGTGTACTCAAATTAGTTGCAGTAGTTACTTTATAAGCACTCTTCAGAGATTTGACAAGTTGTAAATTTATCTACGTGTCGTTGCATGTTTATGCTTGTTTGTTTTCATGATACCTGTCAGCCACTCACCGTTTGATGGGAAAATTATTGCCATTGGCATGAATTTTGATAAGATAAGCAGCTTCTGGTGTGTGTGTGTGTGTGTGTGTGTGTGTGTGTGTGTGTGTGTGTGTGTGTGTGTGTGTGTGTGTGTTTGTGGAGATTTTATCGATAAGAGGGAATAGAAAAGAGGCAGGTTCAGGCTTTAGCTTCTGGGGATAATCATGACTAAGCCACTGCTGGAGGCTGGAGCAATGCCACATGGGGGCTGGATCATAACCTGCCAGTTCCTGTGCCCATTTTGGCATCAGAAAGTTTAATGATGTTTATTGCTGGTTCTTGCATCACAAAATGGCATCTTATACCCAAGAACAATGAAAGTATGCATAACTTGTATAGATTTTGCTAAGCTTTAACATCCTGCAGTGCTACACTTTAGCATTATATTATATTATATTATATTATATTATATTATATTATATTATATTATATTATATTATATTATATTATATTATAGATTCTATTATATAAATTATAAATAAATAAATAAATAAATAAATAAATAAATAAATAAATAAATAATATTATATATAATTATATTATAAATATAGTTCTGTTTTCAAGCTGACTTTACAAACCTTATATGGATTTGGAGTGATTTGGAGTTTTTTCCATTTTTTCCATCTTTGGTCATTCACAAGTGTGAATGACCAAAGCCCTTCCCCAGTCCCTCCCCTATTGGAAGATACAAGTCATGACATGCTTTTTATGAGTTCATTGTTTACAGGAATATCAAGATTTGTTTCTGACATATACCATAATCCCTAAGAGGCTCCTTTAAAGGGAAAAGAAACTCGTTGGTGACCGATTGCCACTAATTGCATCACCTGTTTTATTGCCACCTGTACTAATTAATCATAATTCAGCATCACTACAAACAATATCATAATACAACATTGAAATCTCCCCCAACCAATCATCTACCCTATTATCACCAACTTTATGAAGCAATCATTATCTACTAGAATATCTCCAGCAGCCAATCATAATCACCATATCATCACCATCTCCAGTGACTAATCTTTATCCACAATTTCCAGTTAACAATAATATTTCACTATCTATTCACCATGGAACAGTTGACTCTAATTAGCTAAGAGGAACCAACAACTGGAACTGGCACACAGGAAGAAAACATGAGGGCCAGAACTGTAGCTGTCTGAAACGAGGTGAGTACTTTCAAAATAAACAAGTAATAAATGAAGAATAAAACTAAACATGTCCTTAAGCAGCTGCTGTGACAGTATTATCAATATCACCACCAACCAATCATAATCCACCATCTTTACTGTCTAACAATTATCCACCATCTCCACTGACCAATCATAATCCACCATATCTACTGACCAACCATTATCCACCATCTCCACTGAACATCATAATCCACCATATCCACTGACCAACCATCTCCGCTGAGCAATTATAATCCACCATCTCTGCTGACCAATTATAATCCAGTCTCCACTCATATACTGTAGTACACTGACCAATCACAATCTACAAATGTATCTTCACCAACCAATAATTCACCAAATTATCATCCTCTCCAGCAATTATGGTCCACCATATAAGAACAGTCTCCACCAACTAATCATAAACCATTATGTTATCAGTGACTCTACCAGCCAATGATAATTCACAATTTTATTACCATTTTCACCAAATAATTATAACCCACCATGTCCAAGATCCAACAGATGTAAATCCAATTTAATGTAATTTATTAACATAATTTCAATTAACTAATCATAATCCACCATCTCTACCTGTTTGTCTCCACCAATTATAACTGTTTTTTTTTTTTTTTACAAATCATTTTCTTCATTTCCTCTACTGATCCCCTACTGATCCATGTCTGAGTGCCTCTCTGCATGGTGCAGTCTGCTACACTGTCTCCTTAGAAGGAGTAATTGTCTGACTGACTGTTCGATTGCCACCATGCTGTTTTTGCCCGTTGAGTCCATTGTGCCTTTATGCTAACTGAGCAGTGCGGAGCAGACGGAGGGAAGATAAGATGCACGGCTGAGCAAAGCTACTTCATTACAAATCTCTGTGAAAACATGAGATAGAAGATTAGACATAAAAGCAAAGCTCTATATACGATGGGAAGATATTCTGGAGCATGTAAAAAAAAATTCTTTATGTACAAAAAAAAATAAAATAAAAAAAATAGATTGGTTTTTTATCCATATGTGCTGCATGAGGAAAGTATTTCAGAACTTTATAACACTTACCATATGAATCACGAAGAAGTGCACTGTTGTTTTCTGATCAACTTCTCACTTGAAACAGTGCAGGTATTTGCTCTACTAATATTTATTCTATTCACATAGACAAAGAATAACCATTGAAATTAAAAGTAAAAATTTATAGGATTCACATTCAAATATAATTTAGGCAACATGCTGTAAGATTTATACACTCAATCCATATTCATATGGGTGGACAGATGCATGTTACGTGTTTAGGGTATTTGTTTTTTTTTGTAGTTATCTAACAGACAAATAGGTTTCAATAAACATAAAAATGCATGATGCATATCAAGGCTGTAACTATAGAGCAAAAAGACTTTAAATACGTTTTCACACATACACTTAAGGTTCACTTTAAACGGTGTGGAGGATTGCAGAAATTGCTGTAAAGACATTTAAAAACTTCAGATTGGCTGGTTGTCATAATTAGGTGTTAACAGGAACTCACATGTGGCTGTATTTAAAGACCTAACTTAAAAACACTCTGCCTTTGATTCCATGAAAAGTCCAAGCAACACTTTTCCAAGCAAAAACAAACTGTGGACTTCCACAAGCCTAGTTCCTTCTCAGGAGCAATTTCCAAACAGCCATGACCTTCTGTACAAACAACTGTTTGTGAATATATAAATCTTTGTCAACACAAACACTGGAAGTTGAAGGTAAAGCTTCACTACATTATTCAGGAGAAAATATCTTCCAGATCCAAGTTTAACTGTTTGTTTATAATGAGCTATTAATCTGAAGTACACTATCCCAAATATGAAACATGGGGTGGCAGCATCATGGTGTAAGTGTTGATGGAATCAATAGGATTGTCTACAAATACTGAAGCAAAATCTTAAGGTATCAGCCAGAAAGTTAAAACTTTGTCACAATTGTGACTGTTTTTTTTTAAATTTTTTTATTTTTTTTTTTTTTTAATGAAAAGCACTATAATAACATGTACTGTTTGGACAGTGATTGGAGGAACTAAGAAGTAACCTAAATCTCATAGAAGAAATGTGCACTGAAAAAGAGCTGTACTGTCTGAGCAAAACAATTAATTCATAAATGCAAAAACATTCAGAAATTTTGAAACACATTTGTGTATTTATGAATTGTGTTTTGCATTTGTGAATTGTATTTAATGAATATGAAATAAGTCATGAATGTGTGTGTTGTTTGAGAATATATTCCTGTTTTTTTTTAATTGAAAAATAGCTTATACATTTGTGATTCTATTTTATGAATGTATTCATTCTTAGACAATTTTGAGACTATATTTTCATACACTCTTTCATTATAATGAAAAGCACCACAATAACGTTAAACATTTCTAAATATTTGCACACAAAATCTGGTGTTTCAAGTCCATCCATTAATCAATCCATCAATCAATCCATCAATCCATCCATCCATCAATCCGTCCATCCATCCATCCATCCATCCTCTATACTGCTTATCCTTCTGGGTTGTAGAAAACCTGGAGCCTGTCCCAGGAGACTCAGGGAACAAGGCAGGCTATAACCTAGACATGATGACAGTCTATCACACAGAACAATCACACAAACATTCACACACCCATTCATACATTACAGACAATTTAGAAATGCCAATTATTCGACAACAAATGACTTTGGACTTGAAGCACCTGAGGCACACTGAGAACATGCTCCATACACCTGGCGGAGGTAGGAATCAAACCCCTAGTCCTGGAGGTGTGAGGCAAAGGTATTAATTAGTGAAGCAATATTAACTAGAACGTACATTTCCTGAAGAAAATGTGAATGGTGCTTGCAAGTAGCAAGTTCCCCTCATCGTGCTGAGTGTTTTGATATGTCACATGTCCATGTTGTGCTAAATTTTGATTTTCACGTGAAATCACGTGACGTCACGTGACTTCATCAAATTACACGTGAGAAAGTTCCCGTCATTTTTCTGAGTGTTTTGATATGTCACATGTCCATGTTGTAAAAAGTTTTTTGATTTTGCATATATTGGGGGCGGGGCTGCGGCACAACCGGAAGGCCAGTCAGTACACCAATTTAAAAGTTTGTTCAGAGTATCACCCTAAAGGAGCTGGCCGAGTTTGGTGTAGAAAGTTCAAAAGCTTGCTGAGTTATAAACCTCCAAAGTTTATAATGGGAGTCTATCGAAAAAAGGCCATTTGAGACCCGGTACCGGAAGTACCGGTACTTGGATCGCTTAGAAAAGTCATAGCACATCTCTCCTCAATGAGCCGGTCAATTTGACACCTCATTCATGGGTCTAGGACAAAAGCTGCGGGACAAGTTACGCGCCAAATTTTGTCCGGAAGAGTATGCACAATAGCAAGAATGTTGCTTTGCAAGCACCATTAATAAATAAAATAAATTAATAAAACAAAATAGGAGATTGTAAGTTTCTCCCACCTTCAACTCAACTCTGAATCTGGCTCAAAGTTTTCACAGCACCATCCTCCCTCTTTCACAGTAACTATCAACTATTACCCAAGAATCTCTCCTGGGATTTGCCTGTGTCACACAAAGCAGAAGTCCCACTGATCTTCATCAGGCCATCTGTTGAGAATAAACCACCACCCAAATCTTATCTACACTGTAGTACTCCTGTTGTGGTTTACTTCCATTGATGGACAGGACAGAGGTGTGTAAATAAACAGTGCTGAGCAACAAACAAGACACTTGAACAACTTTCGTCAAGCCAAGCCTTCTAGCGCACAATTGTCATTGGCACAGTAGGAGTGGAGCCACATACACACACTCTCTGGTGAAGCACTGTGTGGCAGTTATACAGCTGTCATGCCTTTACCTGCCTCCATCTGTAGGCTCTGCCCCCCTGTACCCTCTCCCTCAGCCTTGCTTTTGATCAACAAACGCATCCTGTCACAATTCTTGTCATGCACTGGCGTGATGTGAGCCATGGATGTGTCTTTCCAGGCCTAGTACTTTAAATTCACCACCTGAGCTCATCATCATGCTTCCCGCCGAACACCATGTTACCGCTGTTGCTGTCTTCATGCTACCTGCACACTCGTGGACATATAATTGAAAACACACAGACTATCTTCGAAGCGTGCTTAACATGGTGCTTGATTGGACACACCATTTCAAATAGGCTGCTCTGCCTATACTGGACGATCGTCTTGTGAGCTGAAATAGCATGATTCCGGCTCTGCTGAAGTGATCAAGCATGTACGTCTAACATCATTCTGGGGTGCCTCATGGCACTCTTCGGCACTTTTTTTGCTCAATCTGCAGAGGAAAATGTCAATAACCATTTCCACGAGAAAGAATAAGAGAGTGATGAAAAAGAAAGTTCATGGGAAGAAGTTAATGCCGCCAAGAAATCTAACCCCTGCGGTTATACTCATGTGTCGCTGGGATTTTGTCGGCATCGATCTGCGCTGAGGGTCTCCCCAGTTTAAGGCACCACAGCGGAACAAATAGGCTCTTGGCCACTTAGGAAATAACGCTGCTGATGGCTGAGAGATGACCAGTGATAGACTACAACCCTCAAGGGCCAAAACAGACTGGTCTGAGAGGTCAGCACACCGAGGAAGAGCTGTCTATCAATTCCAGACCTGCCAACCCTGAAGAAAAGTAATGCACAGTCTTACTGGAAGTGGTGGGGTAGTAAAAACGCATTAAACACTAAACCTAACCCTAAAAACACAGTAGAAAAAACATTTTCAATATCATCTCAATATACACTGCAAAAACTAACATCTTAGAAAGGTAAAAATTTTTACTTTTTCTTTTTATAAGATTACTGTAAACCAAAATTAAGAACATTAAGCCTACTTCTTGACATATTTTATTATTTTTATGTTGTATTGGCAGATTTCATTTTAAACATTCATTTCTAGAAAGAATATAAATTACCTGCTAATAGAATAACATTTAATGCTCAAATAGAAGAATTTAATAATAAAATATGCTTATATATAGATTTTATAGTCATGCATTTGATTTGCTGTAATTTTATAATAAGAAATAGTTGATCATTTTGACCAGGTTCAAGATATTATCACTTAATAAGATGCCATTTCTATATTGTTCCTCATGGATCCACATCATGTTTCAAACATGTATCATGTTTTCATTTACTATGCTTTCGTTCTTTATTTGGTGCTCAGATTGTTTATAGACTTTACATTTTGTTGTAAACCTATTTTAATACTTCATGGCCATTTTGATGATTCTAGACAAAGATATTTAATGGATGAAATGTCTGTGCATTCTGTAGCAATACCACAGGTATTTATGCTGGGCATGACAGAGTACTGTATGGCAAATGCTCCATATATATATATATATATATATATATAACAGAATAACTCCATATATAAACAGAATACAAAAAAGTGTTGAGATGGTGATGTTCTTGATAAGAAGATGTTTATTTAACTCTTGTATAAGGAGTCACCATTGCCAGCACAGTAACAGTTTGACAGTCATATTAAAATTAAAATAGGACAAACTCTGATACAAAGTGCGTAGCACTACTAATACTCAGCCCTCAGAGTCACCAGTGATGAGAAGCCAAAGGTATTCAGTGAGAGAAATTCTGTGGAATCATATTTCTTTGGTTGAGGAAACAGCCGTAATAGGACTATCAGCGAACGGATGTGTCTTAGAGACGAGCGATAAATCACCAGCCCCTTTTAACAGATAATAGCCTCCAGAGGGAAAAGAAGATGGACGAATGGAGTTTTTCAAAGTCGCAGGACATCATTTCAAGACATCAATAAATGCATCGATAACTTTTCAGTAACTGGAGCAATCTGATTCACTTATCTATAGTTTAATCTATGTTGTGAGATAAATTGGCTGTCAGTGCATTTTTACTCCTGTTTCCCATTCACAAAGACCTGAATTCTTCATGAGCGCTTGTGTCAACATGGTGAATACTGTCATTTCAGCAGCCCCACCCCTGCAGACTTCCCACCATCACAAACATCCTCGAGCAGCACCAGATCCCATTTTATGTGACAGCTCTTTAATACAGCGCTTGATCTGCACAGTCACATCATCCCTTCTCCCTTCTGAATGCTCCCGAGAGAAGACTCATACAGGGAGAAGAATAACTCTCACTCACGCTCTTCAATTAAAAGTGTAAGAAAGAAGTAGCCTTTACTCCGATTATGGCAGATTTGCTGTAAGAGGATTAATGTCAAAAGGTTTGTGAAAAGGACAAACGTCTCACTAGAGGATTCGCTCATACTTATCTTCTCAAGTCTTTCTCTGGTTTATTTTTTCTTCTCTTTCTTCTTACTCCCTCTAAATCATAACTCATATTTAGTCCCTAGAATGGGTTCTTCCTGCCTTTATTTATTTACTTTTTCCTCAGATTTTAACTTTCTTCCTTTTTTCCATCTTTCTCATTCATTCTCTTGGATTCTCAGTTTCATTTCTTGTTTTTTTTTCTCAAGTTGTCTTCCTTTATTCAGAATAATGTCAAATTCTCTCTTCCTTCCTTCCTTCCTTCCTTCCTTCCTTCCTTCCTTCCTTCCTTCCTTCCTTCCTTCCTTCCTTCCTTCCTTCCTTAATTGGATAGCACCTTTCTTTATTCTTTTCTGCCTCTTTTTTCTTCCTTCTGTCACAACCGGGATGGAAGGAGACAGACCCGTACGCAGGATAGCTTCAAATGATGGGGGTTTAATAAATAAAGAGACATAGACAAAATGACGATAACAAAAACAATACAAATGACAACATTTAACAGAGACTAGACATGACAAGGGGTACATGCAACTAATGATCCGCCCTGCATTCAGCAACGCGGCTAACTTAAATACAATTAAGACAATGACAACATTAGGAACAGGTGAAGAAACAGGGAGGAGCAGACGAAGGCGGGGCAGACACGTGACAACAACAACAGCACATGGCCAAAAGTCCGGGCTGAATCATGACACCTTCCTTCTTTCAACAAATTTTCTCTTTTCCTTATTAACTTTCATAATCCTTAATGTCTTCTTTACTCCTATTCTTCCTTCTTAATTCTTTAATTCTCGAATTGGCACTTCATTTTATATTTCTCATTTTCCCTTTATTTCCCTGGGTTTCTTCTCTTTTTTACTTGCCTTTATCTATCAATACTTACTTTTTCCTCCTTTTTCCTTACATTATTTAACCTGTTCAACCCTTGGCCTATTTTTGATCCTCTTGCTTGAAAACGACATGCTCAAATTAAAATGACTATAAAAATAAAAATAAATAAATAAATAAATAAATAAATAAATAAATAAATAAATACTTGGTGGTTTTTATGGTCACAGAGTGTTTGTACTGTGTAGTGGCCAGTTGCTTGTGACAGATTTGTTATAAAGAAATGGTCTTTGTAGTCTTGTAGCGTCTTTGGAGCTTCTTCCTGTGCATATGCTATGCTGCATGTGTAGATACATTCAGACTTCGTATGCTTAAGAAAAGATTTATTATCTCTGTCCTTGTTCCTCCCTCTCTTCCTTCCTTCCTTCCATCCTTCCTTCCATCCTTCCTTCCTTCCTTCCTTCCTTCCTTCCTAACTTTAAGATTTCTGTACTGCCTTTTACTGTAGGGTTCCATGTGGAAAAAAAGACATGCCAGATGAAGGAAGTGCTCTCCTCTCTGAGCAGTGCGCTCCCTTTATAAATGGATTTTTTCCCCTTCCTTCTTGACTTTCTCTCCACGCCCCTGGTGCCACGTTGCCTACAGTTTTGGGCTCTAAGGTTACATTAAAATGTGACATAGAAACATCAAATTGACAGGTGATACATATTTTGCCGTTTTTCTATGTGTGTGTTGATTATACGTTGTGTGTTTTAAAGAACTGTTCCTGAATGACTCAGACAGATGTATGTTTGTAGTAGCATGTTGAGGGCATCAGTCAGCATGACAGCAGCAATAGAGAGCGAAGAGAAATAACAGGCTGTCATAGTGCAAAGGAACAAAGAACACAATCTGCACTTGCCACTCGTGAAATGGGAGATGGGCTCCAAATAAATTGTATAGACCGAAGAAGACGATTTTTCCAAATATTGCTTTTTTCTTGCTTTTTTTTTTTTTTAACAGAGAAGAGAGACGCAATTTCCAGCGCTCCATTCAAGTCCTTTACTCATCGGTTTGTTCGTTTTGTTCTGCTTTTTCTGACAGACAGCTAAAATCTCCTGTGCTAATCCCTTAACCCTCCTTTTTTCATCTGATGTGATCAAAACAGCAGGAGATTCTGCTCTAATTCCGTTTCAGACATTTTAATCACATTAAATACATTCTATGTGGCTGAAAATGTGAGAAAAATCAAATGTGTAAAAATTCTTTTTTCTATTTTAGCCTGTTTACTTTCATACCACTTCCTGATTTAACTTGTTTACTATAATGCTGGTTTATGAGTTATTCTAATGCTATTTTTAATTTTGCTTTGTTTACTATACCACTGGGTCATACTGTATGTTAGCCTGTATACTGTAACAGTAGTAATTTAGTTAGCTTGTTTAATTTTATTCAGTTTTATTTTAGATGTATAACTCTTTTACCACTAGAAATTGTCCAAAAGGCTGTTTTAATGGAATATAAAAATGTATAATATAAACTATAAAATTGTAAAATAAAAGTTATCCTAAATAAGCAAGCCGGAGGTGATGATGGCAAGGAAAAACATCCTCATCTGTTTGACACAGAAGAGTGTAATTATACAATAATAATGTAAAAAGCTGTACATTATATAGTCAAGTGCAACTGTGGAGCCACGAATCAGCTTTTGAGCAATTTTGAATATAAGCATCACCATAATTACTGATTAGATTTAACATGAAGTCTATCATGCTGAAGTTATCGAATGTTAACTTTTGATTTACTAAAAAGCTGCTAGAAGTTTACACATGTGAATTTTGTAACTGTGGATTAAATCTAAACAAAATCCAATACAGTCTAGAAGCTTCTGGAATATTGATTTTCAATATTCAGTGTTCCTGGTGTGCCTTTAGTGGATTAGTATTTTCCTCACCGTGTCTCTTTAACTCTGAATATTTCTGATGAGTGCATTTAGAAAGGATTCATTCAATTAATCAGCTAAAGTAGTCTTACAAAGAACATCCTCAAAAGAACAATCCAGCATTAAAGCCGATCAGCCGGTTGTTAAAGCACGCATATGAAACCGTTCCTGAAACCTGAAAGTAATCAACAGTTGGAGCAGTACATCTAAAATCTTTAGTAAATCATGTACCAACATAAAACATAGCTCATAGTGAGAGAGCTACTTTCAGAATAGCAGTTAGTTTGAGTGAGTTAAATAGTAACATAGAAAAATATAAAAAATATATAAAAATCTCAGTCATTAGATATATTATATGTAGTAGGCATTAGTTCTAGGATTGTTTTGATTGGACAGCAGGTCTGTGTGCTAGAAGCACGTGATTGAACAGTACAGCTTCAGAGTCAAGATTTTTGGACTAATTTCAAGATTTCTGGATTTTCTTGAAAAAAATCTAACTTGACCTAAACTTTTCCACTAACATAACAATCCTCAAAAAAAAAACAATAAAGTGTTTACGAAATGTTTCCTGCTCTGCTTTTCCTCTGCAGGTCCTGGGATTGATCTTCAAGAGGTTGTTCTAGATAAAGACAGAGTAGGTTCAGGTTTGACCTCTGACCTTTCTTCTTCTCACAGGATGTGTTTGCTTGATCATTACTCTCCCAGTCTTAACTCAATACTGTCTCACTGCTTCCTCTTAAAAAAAAAAATCAATGGCTTTTGTCTTCCTGCATGTTCACCACTCACCTCTAACCCCAGACTAATGTGTGAGTAAATGGAGCAGTCACAGGGAACTGTAAAGCAGACAGAAAATGTAAACAAATCTTTTAAAACGTGTAATTGTTAAAAAATAAATATACCGGACTAAGACCTGACTAGCCAAAAAAGTTCCTGCTAATCTGTATCATGTTCTGGGACGTTCCGACCATCATGCCTTTTGGTCAATCAGTATTTAAATTTCTTTTTTGTCATTCAGTCTTTTTTTGGTTTACGTTTTAAGGCTGTCTCACTCTCTGCCTCACAGTTCGGTGTTAAAGCTTTCAGCATGCACTTAGCCAGATGTCTTATTGTTCTTATGGGAACACATGCTGCCCCTCAGTCTTATGATTTCTGGCTAGCTGAAGTGGCCCATTTCCTTTATTTGCAGTATTGTATTGTATCTCGATTTGAATACTCGCTCATGTCTGCTACACAATAAGATCTGAGAGAATTTGTTAAATTTTTCCCAGAATCACTCTGCCTATTTTATTTATTTATTTATTTGTTTGTTTGTTTGTTTATTTATTTACTATTTGTCTCAACCCCTTTTTCCTCTTTCTTGTGATTGAAGTGGTGATTAAAGTGGTTCAGTTGATGCTTTGAAGGTAGGAGAGGTCTTTGGTCTGGTATTAAATGTATACATTTTTAATTAAATTGCAATCTTGCAGTTAGTTTTCCTTTTTCCAGTGAATACCTGAATAATCAGGGCAGGACTTTTTTGCTGTATAGCAACATCTAGAGCAAAAATCTAGAAAAAAAAGAGAAAAGGTTGTGCAGTTGATGAGGTGAGAAGAAAATGATTTGATATGCTGAGGAGAAAGACATCTACACTGTACCCAAGCGATGATGGACACCAGTCACCTCACACACTAAATGTGTTTTAAAAATGTCTCTCTTCAGTGTCTCATACACTTTCCTGATGCTGTCCTAAAGAAGCATGAGAGCCTGTGCCAAAAAAAAAACCCTCATGTATTTGAAAAGAAGCCTGATGGCACACAGCAAACTAGAGAGTATACAGCAGTATACCGTTTCTAATAAACTGAGACTACTGAGTACTACTGAGAATACTAGCTGTAATATTTTACTGTCTTATCTGTCTTGGAAAAGTGCTACTACCATATTGACAAAACTTCAACACCTAGAGAACCACAGGGTTTACAGTACATTTATTTAATAATTCACACTGAGATTATTCTAAAATAAGATTATATAAGATATTTCTGTTGTTTTTGTATTCATCCTGATAAAAAATATATGAATAACATGCTTACAAATAACTAATAAGTGCTTACAATGAGGATAAATATTAATTTAATATTTGTGTTAATGTCATAATCAGAAAAATTACATAAATTCACCTATTTAATATATTTTCCTTTGTTCGTGAATATTTACACTCAACATTCTTTCATTTTTTAATATATACTCAGATTCAGAACATTAGTACTATTACAACTAAAAATAAACTATCGTTTCTCTTTAAATTAAACCTTTATATATATTTATCTATTTATTATATACTTTTTACTCCAAATGTATTCTTAAGCTTGGTACAGCAAGTGATGTCATTTTTCTGGACTGATGAGATCTTTATGGTGACATTGCCGAATTTGTGAAGTTTCTTCTGCGTGTCTGGGTTTAAAGTTTTCTCCTGAAGGTTTCTGAGCTCTTCTCTTTTCTCTTGATCAAAGCTTCCTGGGTGAGGGATGTAGCGTTACACTGCGCAGGGAGTCCGCATCGAGTCATGTGTACATCCACTGATGTTTGTGCTTTCTCTCTGTTGGGACTCTGTGTGGTCCTTCATCTCACCTCAGCGCTCCAGACTGTGATATTTGCCTCCTGGCTTCTCTTTGTTCTACCCTGCTTTTTGTTGTAGACATAGAAAAACGCCCGCGGTGTGACTGCTGTTAGCACAACCTCTGATGCAGCAATGCTTCACTTAAAACTTTGGACAAATAAAAAAATGTATTTTTAACCTTGAATATAAATATAAACAGAAACACCAGACACTTCGCTCCTTTAAGAAATCTAAAATGAAATGAAGGCATTTTTATCGTAGTTGTAGTGTGGGGCACGGTGGCTTAGTGATTAGCACGTTTGCCTCACACCTCCAGGGTTGGGGGTTCGCTTCCCGCCTCCGCCTTGTGTGTGTGGAGTTTGCATGTTCTCCCCGTGCCTCTGGGGTTTCCTCCGGGTACTCCGGTTTCCTCCCCCCGGTCCAAAGACATGCATGGTCGGTTGATTGGCATCTCTGGAAAATTGTCTGTAGTGCGTGATTGCGTGAGTGAATAAGAGTGTGTGTGTGCCCTGCGATGGGTTGGCACTCCGTCCAGGGTGTATCCTGCCTTGATGCCGTGACACCAGAGATAGTTGACCCGAGGTAGTTCGGATAAGCGGTAGAAAATGAGTGAGTGAGTGAGTTGTAGTGTGTGTAGTGTGTAGTGTTGAGAGTTTCAAGTAGCACTACAAATGCATAGTAAACAGGCTAACTAATGAATTATCATTAGCAGGCTGGTCAGTATTTGGCTCATGGTAGTTTGACACAGATATGTCTCTTATGTTTCTTTGAAGTATGCTAGTAGAAAGAAATCCAAAAACTGACAATGCGTGAACATGCAGAGGAATGACACAGGACTGTTATATGGCTGAACTAAAAAGAGAATACCATTACAAATGGAACTGAACTAAAAGCCTGCATTTGTCTTCCACAAATATAAAACTGTTCTCAAAATATCCTTTCCCTTCTAAATCTTCACATCATCTTCCTGATGCCAGCTGATCCTTTGCACAACCACCATTTAAACACATTTTTTGTTTTATTTAAATGACAAACCATAATTAATCTTAATTAAGGGATTTATGCTGGCTTGGTTTGTATAATTATTTATTTATTTTATTGCATATGGTACTGTATATTAATAAGAAATAACTGAGTTATTCTAATTTTACATTATTAAATGTGTGCAAATGAAATAAATTAGCTCTATCTGTATATAAGCTTGCAGTAATCAGTTAATCAAATGAGTTGATGCCAATCAGTTTTCACTTTAGTGAGTCTTCTTGTACAAAGACACAGGATATCTGGTATTCAGGATGCTTTTATCTGGTTGTCCAGCACATCCTCAAAATAGATTCGAACAGATTGAGACCTGAGGAGTTTTGAGGCCAAGTCAAAGTCACCTTTTTGACATCAAAGCATTCCTGAACAGTTTTTGCAGTGCGTCAGGGAGCATTATCCTGCTGAAGTGGTGTACTTGGTCTGCAAAAATGGTGTTTAAATATGGCGCCAGGACCCAAGGTTTCTCAGAATATTGCACAGACCATCACACTGTCTCTGCTGGCTTGCATTCTCCCTATAGTGCATCCTGGTGCCATCTCTTTCTCAGAAAAGTGAAGCACATGCACCAGGCTGTCCACATGGTGTAAAAGAAAACGTAATTCATCAGACCAGGACAACTTCTTCCATTGCGCCATGCTCCAGTTCTGATGTCGCTTGTAGGCACTTTCAGCAGTGGACAGAAGACAGCATGACCAGTCCGCAGCTACACAGCCAAATACACAGCAAACTCTTTACAATCACCAGATCCCCAGTTGTTCATTCCTGGAGCACTTTTATTATATACTAACCTCCACAAACTGGGAACAAACCACAGGACCTGCTGTTTTGTATATTTGTATAAATCTTCAACATATTAACAATTACACATTTTAAAGTCATATATGGTAAGTCCTTGGAAAAATCTGTTAGAAACAACAGTGTATCACAACAGGTGCATAAATATAAACTTGTGATATGCAGCTTTGTCAGTGTCAGAGCTGCTGTTATAAAATCAAAAAATCAAAAGTGACTTTAGAGTCGAGTTTGAAATCCACTTCAGATATTGCTGTGGGTTTGTCACAAACAGGAAAAACTTTTTGGTTAGCCTGAGTACTTTGAGGAACTCAGGAGATCTCTCCAGAGAAGATGCCGTTTCTTCTTGTGCTAAATCCGCAGATCTAGCACAGCAGATTACCTACACTTGACTGAAACTGCTGCTGTTTTTACCCATACTGCTGGAATGCAATTTAATGATGTGGTGATGCTGCATCTCCAAATGGAGGAGAGTTATCTTTACTCCTCTCCTGTGGACGACAGAAGCTGCCTTTTCCCATCTTAGGATTTTCAAGCTATCAGGATAATGGAGAAGTGTGTGCAGCAGAGATTACTCTCCTTTCACTCACAGACATCACAGAAGAAGCAAAGAACAGAGCAAGGCAAGATAAAGTCTTCAACACTGGGATCTAATCAACAGACAGGAGGTGAAGAGCAGAAAGCTCCTGTTTTTAAAGTCAAGAAGATTTGAACATTTATTTTGAAGAGGTTTCTCTCCAAAAATCTTAAATGAATCAAAATTTATTTAAAGAAAAATAATAACATGGCTTTAAGTGCATAAACATAGTTTATTTAATGTTTTGACCAGAATAAAAGAAAAAAATACTACAAGAAAAAGATTTACACACCCCTCTTAAATGACAGTTTTTGATGATGTATAAAATCAAACCAAGATAATTCATTTCAAAATGTAATGACAAATGAAAAACAATTAGAAGCTTTTTAAAGAAAAAAGGAAAATCAAAAACTAATATACCATTGAAGCACCTTAAGATCTAAGACATTTAAGATCTATCAATTTATAAGAATGTCTCCTGTACACAGACCATTCACAGATTTTTAGTTGGCTTCAGGTCTGGACTTTGGCTAGTTCATTAAAAAACATTGATCCTCTTTTGGTTAAGCCATTGCCTTGTTGATCTGGATGTATGCGTTGGGTCTTTGTCAAGGTGAAAGATGAAATTCCTTTTCCTCTTTAGCTTACTATGAGGATTACTATACCTAAAGGTTTTGCAGTAAATTTGACTTGAAAATTTGTAGCTGTTCATGATTCCATTCACCTTGATAAAAGCCACAGTTCCAGCTGAAGAAAGCCAACCCTAAAGCTTGATGCTGCCACCACCATGTTGCACTGTGGGTTAGTGTACTACTGGTGATGTGCTTTTTTGCATCATACATACCTTAGAATTATTATACCGTTTGGAATTACACTAATCAGACCAATACACATTTTGCCATATGGTTTGGGGTAATTGAGCATTAGGGGTAATTGAACAATTGAGCAATTTGGGGTAAGTTGAGCTTGGATGATTTTTGTGAAAAAGGTCTTCTGTCTAGCTGCCAGGGATCAGCCTGAACTTTTTGGCCATGTGCTATTGTTGTTGTTGTTGTCACGTGTCTGCCCCGCCTTCGTTCACTCCTCCCTGTCTCCACACCTGTTCCTAATTGTGTATCATTGTCTTATGTATTTAAGTGAGCCGCGTTGCCGATGGCAGGGGGAATCATTAGTTAAATATAGTCAATGTTAAGTGTCGTCATTTGTATTGTTTTAGTTATCGTATTTTACTGCGTTGTCTTTATTGTTTATTAAACCCCTTTCATTTGAAGCTATCCTGCGTACAGGTCTGTCTCCCTCCGTCCCAGGTTGTGACACTAGCAGTCTTACCCCATAGCCTGGACATGAAGAATATGAGAGTATGAATATGTATATGACAAGAGATTCTTGTCATATACATAGATTAATCAGTACTTGTCAGATATTCCTGCAGCTTCTTTAATGCTGCTGTTGAAGGTCTTGGCATTATAAATTTGTGACTGTGAATTGCATGAATTTTGGATGGACGTCCTGTACTTGGTGATGTTGGTCATGTTACAGAGTGATGTAGTGATGTGGTGTTCTGTTTTCTCTGTTTCTTGATTGTCTTTTACTGTGTTTTAGGGTATTTCTTATGTTTTGGGGCAAAACAATTATACCCCTCTCGATGGGTTTCATGCATGCTTTGCAAGATCATGGCTTCAGCAGGTGGATGAAAAAATCCAACAGAAACAGCTGATCTTTATTTAGGGTTAATTAGGAATAGTTTAATTGATTACCACTGTATGGTAGTTCATTTTTGTTATTTGGTGATTCTGAACACAGCCACACCCCACATATACGAGTGCACACTTAGGAAATCAGGTATTTGTAAGGTATTTATTTATTTATTTATTTATTTATTTATTTATTTGAATGATTGTTAGTGCCAGTCGGTCTGATCCGAGCATTTCATTTCAATCACTACAGACAGATCAGTACAAAGACAAAACATCCAACCAAATCTAGCCAGACTTTTTAATATGGTGTGGAAAATGTTTTCTTTGCACAATTTGTACCCATTAATACCAATCAATAAACATTTGAATCTCACAGCCTATTGTTGCTGACCGTGTACATCATTTCATGGCCAAAATTCCACAGACTACTTATAGCTAAAGTTAGCATGAGAATAGAGTTAACCAGTCATGCCTAGTTTGTAGTACATGACAGTGTAATATCATGATAATATAACAGAAATATAATGGTGTAAAATCATAACCGTTTGAATGAAGTAATCAGTGTAAAGTTTTAATTGCACAAATGTAATGTAAAGTGCAACAATCATCATAACATCATAACAACATAATAGATAAAGGGGTTTTGGCTACATTGGTATCGTAGCTCCAGTGCAAAGCTAATGAAGCAACCTTTGTAGATAACATATGACTTTTGGTTGAATTACAGCAGAATCTTTAAAATAAGTTTTTGATTGTGGACAAATATATTCAAAAGATATTGTACAGTATGTATGTTCATTTTCCCTGTACCACTGCTTTTACCACTGGCCAAGGAATTTCAGAAAGACCTTCAGGCTCAGGGCGCTCTACGCTTTGACTGGCTGTTCTGTTGACATTGGCCTGTTCTCCCTGATTAGCTGCTGGATTTGCTCCTTGGTTGGTCCAGCTAACTTCCAACCAATTTCTCTTGAGTGCTGCCAAGTGCTTGATGTCAAGAGTGGTGAAGGTTGTAAACTGAACCTGGTTCCTCTTGCTAGTTGGGGAGTGCAGTGGTTCATCCCTTGTTGGCTTTGCAAGTGGACCAGCTGATTTGAGTGTCACAGGATTGGTTCTCACAGGCAGAGTGTTGCACTTTCTACCCAAGGTTGCAATCCTTTCTGTGGAGTTCTGCATAGCAGGTTTTGGACTTTCTTCCGTTGTACATGGCACCTTTTCATGGTGGTTGACTGTGGTTTCAGTTGGTATGGCATCAGATTGTTCTGCAGCCATGCCCAGGCGCACCCAGTGATGTGTGTGCTCATTTGGACATTGGCACTGCACAGGTGATTTCCTACCATGCAACCTCACATTCGGAGTGTAACAGTTAATCAGGAAGATAATAATTGCCAAGCAGGAGAGTCCTAGGAACAGGTAAATGCAGATCTCAACATGTGTAAAGATGCCAAATGTCCACACTAAATCTTGCTCATGTTTAGGCACTTCCTGTTTGGGTTCAAGTGGTAAGTCTGAAATCGTAGTCAACATTTTAACTGGATTGACTGTAGTAAGACCATTTTCAGTGTCAGGCTTTGTAGCAGTCATACCGTTGATGTTGCTGATCACCCTGATGGTGGAGAGATCCCCTCCTATCGCCTCTTGCAGCCTGGACTTGGCTGATGTTGCAGAGATATCTCTTATGGTGCCCTCTTGTATTGCAGTGTTTATGTCCCTCCTGATGAGACCTTGAAAGGGGGTCAGGATCAATTTGGCTTCGGTTTGAGTCCTTCTATTCTCAGAGGAAAAGAATTTGACTGTCACGTTGCCAGCACCAACAATAAGCTTGCTCTTGCGTCTGGACTTCTGACAGGCTTCACAGATGGCAAGCTCAGCTCTGATCAGCATGCCCCATCCCTCTGACTCGGCCACCATGACATGACCTGGGACTTTTCTTACAGACACCACACTGTTATCCAGTGAGGAGACTGTGAGCTTATAGCTGCTGGGATCAAACAAGTTGAGATGAGCCCAGGAGCCATCACTGAAGTGCAGCCAACATGCAACAACTGCCTCCTGCAATACAACACATAAACTAATACAAGGTACAAGGTTACAAGGTTACAAGGTTCTGGACAATGTCAAGTTTTGTTTAATTTTATGTCTGAAGAGAGTTACTCTTTAAACATGTTTACTAATAAGCTGAGCCTGGATGAAAGCACTGAGCTCCACTTAACCCTCAGGGTCAAAATTTATGTACAATAAACACCATCTTAGCTCCAAAGGACAGCACGAAGAGTAATCAGAGTAACAAGCTATCAAGCAAACATCTATATCTGCTGGTTGAATAATCACCACCACAGGCCATCACCCACTGCCCAATATTATGCATAGCCTGTGGAGGTACACCACCAGCTTAGTGAATGCAGCCCCTTGCTGAGAGCTAATAGCCCAATATTGATTGGGTTGTGCAAATGAAAATACACAGATGCTAAACTGGCTGTCATCTGAAGGAACAAACCTAATCAAATGCAATAAACCTTTTGTATAATAGCTTGAATTAGACCATGAATATTATTGCATTCCCAAAGTGTTCTGTTTAATATGCAGAAAGTAAAACAACAGCCTATTTCTCTGGCACTTGATGATGACCTGTTTGGGGTTGTGCATGGTGTCCTGAGTGGTGACCATGGCTGCGATGGCCCTGTTGCTGCCCGGACTGGGCTGAAATGACAGAGAGAGGTTTGACACCAGCTGCACACTGAGATCTGTGATGCTCACTTTATCATCCAGCACTTGCACCTTCCTCTTCCCCAGGACAGAGTCCGACAAGGGGGACATCACCTGTGTAAAAGGAAATACAAACATAATATCTGAAGGGTGTGTTTAAATCCCAGCACCACATGTAAGCAAGTGTAAGCAAGCCCGTTAACATTTAGATCAGTTGTATGGCACATCAGTTGTTGCTTTTATTTAAAATTACTGACGTTAGAGACTCCCTGAGAATGGCTTAATATAGAAATGATTTTATATGAAACATTCAGTATTTAAATCTCAACAGTGCTGTTGTATGGAGCCGGCGAAGCTGGAGGCCAGGGCAGAGCCGGCGAAGCTGGAGGCCAGGGCGGAGCCGGCGAAGCTGGAGGCCAGGGCGGAGCCGGCAGAGCAGGAGGCCAGGGCGGAGCCGGCAGAGCAGGAGGCCAGGGCGGAGCCGGCAGAGCAGGAGGCCAGGGCGGAGCCGGCAGAGCAGGAGGCCAGGGCGGAGCCGGCAGAGCAGGAGGCCAGGGCGGAGCCGGAAACCAGGGTGGCGCCGCAGGCAGGGTCAGCGACCAGAGCAGGACCGGAGACCAGGGTGGCGCCGCAGGCAGAGTCAGCGACCAGAGCAGGACCGGAGACCAGGGTGGCGCCGCAGGCAGAGCCAGCGACCATAACGGCGTTGGCGGCCAGGGTGGTGCTGGAGGCGCTTTGAACCTGTAAAGATGGACAGGAAAGGGAGAGACTGACAGAGACAGGGAGACAAAGCTGGGGACCACTGGTTCCGTCGACCCGGTCGGTTCGGCTGGTTCTGTCGACCTGGTAGACCCGGCTGGTTCTGTTGACCCGGTCGGTTCCATTGACCCGGTCGGTCCGGCTGGCTCGGTTGACCCGGTCGGTCCCATCGACCCGGTCGGTTCGGCTGGTTCTGTCGACCTGGTTGGTTCCGTCGACCCGGTCGGCCCGGTCGGATCCCGTATTTCAGCGGGTTCAGCAGGTTCGGGCGTTTCAGCAGGTTCGGGTGCTTCGGCGGGTTCGGGCGCTTCGGCGGGTTCGGGCGCTTCGGCGGGTTCGGGCGCTTCGGCGGGTTCATGTGCTTCAGCAGGTTCGGGTGTTTCAGCAGGTTCAGGCGTTTCAGCAGGTTCAGGCGTTTCAGCAGGTTCGGGAACCTCAACAGGTTCATGTGCTTCAGCAAGCTCGGGCGTTTCAGCAGGTTCGGACGTTTCGGCGGGTTCGGGCGCTTTGGCGGGTTCATGTGCTTCAGCGGGTTCAAGTGCTTCAGCAGGTTCGGGCGTTTCAGCAGGTTCAGGCGTTTCAGCAGGTTCGGGAACCTCAACAGGTTCATGTGCTTCAGCAAGCTCGGGCGTTTCAGCAGGTTCGGGCGTTTCGGCGGGTTCGGGCGCTTCGGCGGGTTCGGGCGCTTCGGCGGGTTCGGGCGCTTCGGCGGGTTCGGGTGCTTCAGCAGGTTCGGGCGCTTCAGGTGCCTTCGGTGCTCCAGCCGGTGCCGTATGGATGCCGGCCGCCCGGACCGACGCCATCGGGGTGTCCGCCAGCTTGGCGATCAGCCGGTTCCCCCGGGCCTCGCCCGAGCTTTCCGGTCTGGCACCCATGTGGACGGGTTCGGTCACTGGTGTGCACAGGTCTGGGTCGGACCGAGGTACTGTAGGGGCCTCGGGCGTCCGTGGCTGGCCTGGCTCCGCAGCCCACGGACCCCGACGCCTACTGCCCCCCCCCAAAAAATATTTAGGGCCGGTGTCCGACTCTGTCCTGTGCACGGTTAGGGAGGACCCGCCCAGGAGCAACGCTACGTTGGCCAGGTCCGTGAAAGGCCCCACCTCTCGGCCCAATGGCACTAGGTAGCGCAGCCCGTCCTCTAAACCATGCCGGAACAGGTCCTTGAGGACCCTCTCCCCAAAATCCACCTGATTGGACAAGTCCAAGAACACCTCTACATATTCCTCTAGTGGGGAATCCCCCTGACATAAACGAAACAAAATCTCTGCTGGATCCATTTGGTTGGTCGTTCTGTCACGATGCAGGACAAAGGCGAGTGAGGATCCAAATGCAGATTTGAAGTTTAATAGTCCAAAACACAAGAAACAGATGAACAGACAGGCAGACAGAACAAGGCAGCAAACAGGGCTAACAGGACACAGGAACAGGCACACCAACTTCCAACATGAGGCAACGACCAACACCAGGGAAGTGAACAAACAGAGTATAAATAAGAGACAAGAACCAATCACACAGCAGAACTAATTAGAGACAAGACAACACACCTGAGGGGATGAAGGAGTACAATTAATGTCCATGGGAACAAAAGAGTGGGCGGAGCAAACAATTAACAACCGGGAAAGACAGCAGACAGAAACAGGACAGAAACACAGACAGACTCATTACATTATGTAAGTATATTTGATTATTATACTTAATAAAGCTCAATTAAGAGCTTTATTTCAGTGATGTGCCACAAGTAAATGAATAAAAGAAGCAAATTAGTGAGTGTTGGACCTGGACAGTGGTGACTCCAGGTGCTCTGCCACTGAGGACAGTTTTTCTGTGCAGCTGAGCAATGCTTGTGTTCCCAACCTTCAGAGAGTACCGGACCAGCCAAGTCACATCCACCAGCCACTCAGGACCCAGGAAGTGCTCAGGAGAGGAAGCGCTTGAGTTGGACACCTCTGCAGTGAAGGCTGTGAGTACTTGTATTTGGCTGTGCTGATACTGCACTATGCATCCTCTTACCTTCTTCTCATCATCTTCTTCACTATCCCAACTCGGTCTTAAAGATACAGGAAGAGAATTAATGAATTATAATTAACTTTTCCTGCAGACCTTTTGTACCTACACACTTTTCTTTCTTTTTTGAAGTTTGTGTTTATTCAGTAAGTAAATCAAGCAACAATGATGGACTCTCGTTTAAAATTAAATTCTTCAAGTGCTTAAATTTTGTAAAGGATACTAATTTATAGAACACTGACTTTATGTCAGAAAGCCATTTGACATTATACCATGATAATAAAAAGCCAAAAATACAAGAGATAAAAAGCGTTCAATAAGAATATATCTAAACTTTTTTTTTACTGGCACATGCTTGTCATTTTGAAAAGTGAAAATCTGTATGTGTCTCTGAATAGTTTATCATGACAGCAAATTAATTACATTTGCAATAATGAAATTAAGAACTTAAATAAATCCTGCCAATCAAATGTTTTTGAGCCCCTGCAGTTTTGTCTTTTATTATAGGTTTCTTTTTTATATTAATCAATATTATAGCCACAAACCAAACAAAATGGTATTGAATTAAATTTAGATTAAATTAAAGGAACAAAATGAAAGCCATATTATTATTGCTTATTATTGCATATTAACTCACTCTCAAATCCTAATGAGTACTTTATTACAGAAAACTGCAAAAAAAATGCACACAACATGAAATGATTGCAGTTATCTAATGTGTCTGAGACTGTAGCTTAGTATTAGGAAACATTTGGTCTGAGTGTTGAGGGGCACGGTGGCTTAGTGGTTAGCACGTTTGCCTCACACCTCCAGGGTTGGGGGTTCGATTCCAGCCTCCGCCTTGTGTGTGTGGAGTTTGCATGTTCTCGGGGGTTTCCTCCGGGTACTCCGGTTTCCTCCCCCGGTCCAAAGACATGCATGGTCGGTTGATTGGCATCTCTGAAAAATTGTCTGTAGTGTGTGATTGTGTGAGTGAATGAGAGTGTGTGTGCCCTCTGATGGGTTGGCACTCCGTCCAGGGTGTATCCTGCCTTGATGCCTGATGATGCCTGAGATAGGCACAGGCTCCCCGTGACCCGAGAATAGTTCGGATAAAACAAATTGAATGAATGGTCTGAGTGTTGTCTTACCTCTGGCTGGCTGTGGAAACTTGGACCCTCCATCCTTTGATCTGGCTGAGCTCAGAATCAGCCATGTCGATCTGCAGTGGAAGGCGAGGCATCCATACACTCACCTCCAGCTGGGTGCTCAGGTAGCTGTAAGTGAAGTTTAGCATCATCCTCACCCTTCCTCTTGTCTCCTTTCCGTTCAAAAAGACATAGTCACACCCCTCAGACACCTGTGTGTGCATGTAAATTACAGAATGAAAAAATTATATATATATTTGTTTGTTTGTTTGTTTTTTATTTTTTTATATAATATATATAAATGCAGCCAAAATACCGCTCCTCGCCCCCGAAAGGACCCAGAAGGAATAGGCGGCGGTTCAGAACCATGGACAGCGCCGCTGACAAAGCGCTATAAAGGATTCAGCACCAAAGTCAGCGCTGCTGGATCAGCGTGCAAGGCGGGGCGGCAGATTTCCCGCCGAAAAGCGGAGGGGCAATCAGGAGTGCCGCTGTGGCACTCACCCTTTGGCTGTGCAACACAAGGGAGAGCCAGGCTCAGCAGCTAGAGAGAGGTAAGGGGGTGTGCCTAATGGTACTAACGGACGGTATCTCTCTGATATTCTTTTACAGAAACTTCCAGCTGGCCCAAAACCCCAGATTGCCGGCTGAGCCTATGCTAAACTCCTGGAAAGGACCGCTTCACCGTGCTATTACTGTCCACTCTTATGCTACATACAGTAGGTTGGGACCCTGGATCCCTGCACAAGAGACCCTATCAACCTGAAAAAGGAGGGAAAAGTTTGTTTCCACTTTGCCACTGATGTTTCGGCTGCACTGAAATTGCACCGTTACCTTAAAGTAAATATAAAGCCACCTCACGCATATTCTTCCATGCCCCATTGTACCGAGTGCGCTACTGTATATATATATATATATATATATATATATATATATATATATATATATATATATATATATATATATATATATATACATAATGCATGTGTTTTCTGGTCAGACAAATCCAAAATGCAACATGACAGCACTATGTACACAGGAAAAGGACTGAAGCTTTTCATCAGAGGGACACCACCTCATCTGTATAGCATGGGGGTGGCAGCATAATGTTGTTTGTGTGTTTTGCTGGAAAGGGGATTGATGCATTCACGAGATGCCATCATGATGAAGAAGGTTTATCTACAGATTTTGAAAAGGAAGATGAAAGTTGGATGATGACCCTAAGCATACGTTATAACAAAATGGCATCGAATAACAACAATGTGAAATCTTTGGACTGGACATCGCAAATCCCTGACCTGAATCCTGCAGAAAATCTGTGGACTGAACTGAAAAAGTCTGTCTGAGTACAAAAGCTGACAGCTTTGTTAAAAGGAATGAACAAAAATTCCAGTTAAGTGTTGTTAGAAGTTTGTCGAAGGCAAAAATGCCCAAAATGCTTGAGTCTGAGTTTAAGTTCAAGCAATTAACAATTGAAAATATGATATAGTAAATAAAAGTAGAACTTGAAAATGAATTTAATAGACTTCAATTAAATTGACTTCATAAAGGAAATGGCAACAAAATTTGATGAGAGAAATTGAGTTTGAATGTGTTTTGCATAGGTGTGTGTAAATCTTTGGCCTTATTCATTCATTCATTCATTCATTTTCTACCGCTTATCCGAACTACCTCGGGTCACGGGGAGCCTGTGCCTATCTCAGGCGTCATCGGGCATCAAGGCAGGATACACCCTGGACGGAGTGCCAACCCATCACAGGGCACACACACTCTCTCATTCACTCACACAATCACACACTACGGACAATTTTCCAGAGATGCCAATCAACCTACCATGCATGTCTTTGGACCGGGGGAGGAAACCGGAGTACCCGGAGGAAACCCCCGAGGCACGGGGAGAACATGCAAACTCCACACACACAAGGTGGAGGCGGGAATCGAACCCCCAACCCTGGAGGTGTGAGGCGAACGTGCTAACCACTAAGCCACCGTGCCCCCCATCTTTGGCCTTAACTGTGGATTATTTATTATTAATTATTATTATGTTAGCCTTTGCATGAGATATTATATCATTATAGCAGCTTCAGTGAAAAACAAAATGTCATATATCCAAAGTGTCTCAGCTACAAAAAAGTGTCTTTTTTTTCTTGAATATCTCTTGAGGCAGAAATAAAACAAATTTAAAAATTGATACTGAAATGCCAAAATTTTCTTCATTAAACTGACTATTATGCTTTGAAGATAGGTGTAAATTGTGTTAATATTCTGAAATCACACCAATAAAGGCGTAGCCAAAAATGTAGCCTGAAACTCATCACAGCCAACAAAGAGTGCGACAGTTTTATGCTAATGTATCAGTGAAAGGTACTGTAATAATGTGAGAATAGCTCTGTATGGCTGCAGTGTCTCATTTTGGAAATGTATGACTGCAGTTAGCTCACATTCTCAGCTCCATGCTTCAGGGAATGTCAAATTCTCAAACAAGTCAGCATACTATGTCTCTATCCAGTCAAAATACTTGTTAAAAAATCATCACTCTCTTCCTACTGGACAGCATGTGTGTGTTTTAATAGTACAGTCGAGTTATCATCCCTGGTCGATTGACCTCTATCACTGACTCTGTGTTTTTTTGTTTCGTCATTGAAGCTGAATTGATCTGTGAGGGTGAAGAATAGATCCATCTTTAGCCCTGACCCTGTAAATCACTTTAAACCCTCAGCTAAAGAGCAGCTCAGAAGAATGATCCAATAATAACTGGATAAAGGTCTCAGCTCTTGGTAATAAATGCACAAAAGACAGTGAGCATGTATTCAGGGGTGATAAAACTCAGCTACACACTGTGTCAGTCTCTAGGTCTCTCTCTCTCTCTCTCTCTCTCTCTCTCTCTCTCTCTCTCTCTCTCTCTCTCTCTCTTAAAGGACTGGCATGAGATTTTCAGCTCTCTAATCTGTAAAAAGCAGCCGGGCAGCAGCAGGTCTTGTCACTTATCCTACTCTCTGTGTTCTCTGGGCTGCCAGGTGTAATGGAGATGTCACTGAGTGTGAGTGTTCGGCCGGTAACAAGTGGCGCGTGGTGGAGAGTGTAATTGCCAGAGCAGTGGGCAGCAGTGATGTAGGACCTTAAGAGTGTCTTCGTCTGTGGATGAGCAGCGAGTCGAGTTAGTAATGTCACTGACGGAGCCGTCTGTCTCCACTCCCAACACCTTCACCGGCACAGACACCATCTTACCGTTCAGCACCGCTGTGTTGAGGATGTCTGAGTTCTGGGAAATAAACACATAAATTAATTTGTATTAACAAAAGATTAATAATAGTGTGAAGCCCCAGGTTGGGTGGAAGAATATATATTATCTAAGTATGTTATGACAAGAAAAAGCCACTGACTGGACAGAAATGTCCATGCTTAGCCATAGGAAACATGTGGTTTATCAAAGGAAGCCCCTCCTCAATCACAGGAAGGTCATTTATTGGTTCAGTATAAGCTAGTCTTTGCTATCCTGGTGGTTCAGCGACAGGATCCTGTGCTCTTATTGGCATGACCCTGGTTTGATTCCTGGGTAGGGAGCTAATCCATTCACTGAAGAGCTATCTGTCAGTGCCAGTTCCAAGCCCAGATAAAATGGGAGGGTTTGGCATAAAAAACCTGTGCCAAATCAAAATATGCAGACCAGATGATCTACTGAAACAGCAACTTCTCCAGTCTGGTTAAACATAACATTTTTAACATGGCATATACAGCATCGTCTTACTTGATTCTTCCTTCTAGATTAGATGTATATATTGTGCATGTGCACACATTTCTACACATACAAATTGCTTTAGTGGCAGTATGGACTGACAGGGTCAAGATTTTTTCATGCTTTATTCTACATAACTACATAAAATACACCAGTAATACACTGAGTTTTAAGCTTTTTTTCCTTTGTCTTAAAGAAGACGAATGCTTATAAATGGCTAAATGGGACTAAAGAGGTTGTCAGGGACATTAATTCTCATCACTCCAAACAGGAAAATTCTACTACAGCCTCACAGTGTTTATATTCATGCTCTTGCAAACTCAAACTCAGATTTAGATTCAGATTCAGCCACAAAAACGAACACAGAGGATCGTTATCAGTTTTTTTCAGGGAACATGTGCAAATACAAAAATATTTATCATCCTTGCAGCATTCTCTTTATTGTTTTTGTTATCCAGATTCCTATAAAAATTCTTTTTAACCATGTCTGTTGCTGGAAATGCTTTATGAATAAATAGAATTAGGAGCCTGAAGCCATGAGCATGTTTAAAGGGATGTCACAGCGCTGTCCTGCCACTAGTACCAATAGCCACCTCTCTGATCCCACCCTCTCAGCTGGACTTCTTTTCTTATGTGAAAAAATGTATCACTGACTCTTTCTACACTGTATCACCATCATATATTTTCTCTGTCACTTTTTCTTCATCACTTTACTTCCTATTCACTATTTTTGTCAATTATTCCACACAGTTGTTCCATGTGCCTCACTATCCATATTTGGTCAACGTCTCCTCTTTCCATCAATTCGCTTCTCTTTATTCATTCTTCTTTTTGTCAGGTGTATTAACAAAAAGGTCTGTATGACAATGTTCACTATTAAGTTGTAATTAAAAGCCTATATGATATTTTTATATTCATACATTATTCACATAATCTTATGAAGTGAAATGATGTCACTGCATGACCAGATTATTTTACTTCATTACATGAGCAAAGATATCTACTAACCATAAAAAAGTGACTCTAACACCTGCATGAGGGTCATTCCAAAACTCTTACCGCAAACTTGTAAGTACATAATTTCCTAAAATGTTATGGCCCCACATGTCTACTGGAAAACCTTCCCAGAGGAGTTTATTAAAGCAGCAGTAGTTAACCACCTTAATATTTGGAAAGTTAGTTTAATACGAAGGTGTCCACATACTTAATTCGCACATAATAATTTTATATTATAATCATAATATATCATAATAATCCAGTTTTTGAAGCACATAGATAATTCTTTATTATGAAGATTGGGACCATCAGGAACAATTATGGACACTTAACAATTTTTCAAAGTTTTCTTTTATTATTATTTTTTTCAGTAGGATCTTTACTTCAAATTATTAAAACTTTATAATGTTCTTTATATTCCATATATAATGAAATATCAGATATATTACTACAGTACATTAAAGTCACTTTTCAGGCATGTTTAGAACACGTACATTGTGTTGCAGTGTGACATGAACACTCATTGTATTGAAATACTTGTTACACAGGTTAAGGCGTAGGTAGACAGTGGTATATACGGATTAGGTTCAAGCCTACATTTAACTCCTTGATCTGCCAGCTGTCCACCAGCTACCTCCACATGCCACACACCAGATGCACAGCG
This sequence comes from Tachysurus vachellii, assembly GCF_030014155.1. Classification (NCBI taxonomy): domain Eukaryota; kingdom Metazoa; phylum Chordata; class Actinopteri; order Siluriformes; family Bagridae; genus Tachysurus; species Tachysurus vachellii. The sequence goes on along the minus strand of NC_083476.1, from coordinate 12,581,275 downwards.
TAATTTAAAGACTTCAAGCTGTTTGCTGAGAAAAAGAGTCAAGCTGCTCTATTGCTAGTCTTCAGCAACAAAAGTTTTAGTCTAGTCTATTTAATTATAGAATCATCTGACCTGAACTTACACAGGCAGATCAAACACACACGCACACACACACACGCACACACACACACACACACACACACACACACACACACACACACACACACACACACACACACACAGATACAAATGCATGCTTCACTGAGACCTATGAATCATTGATGTGGGTTATTGTACTTTTATAGCTCCAGGCATCTTTTCAGAAGTTCAAAATGAAAAAAAAAAACACACATCGTTGTTCTTTATTGCAGTTACATTGAAAGTACAAATTGAAAGTACAATATGCACTTTGTGCATATTGCAATACAGTGAAGAAACATAAACTAATGCATGCACATATTCTATCTATCTCTCTCTCTCTCTCTCTCTCTCTCTCTCTCTCTCTCTCGCTCTCTCTCTCTCTTTTCACTTGCACACACTGAGAGCTCACCATCATGAGTGCTGCAATGCCCACATAGTCTCTCCGCATCATGTAAATCCTCATCGTTCCCTCATCCCGGATCGGATTTCCAGGCCGTTCCAGATGCCACGTGATTGTCTGGATCTGTGCTGGGTCATCCTGCTCACGTGCGTCAAAGTCCAGCTGCAGGACCTCCAGTAGACCCCTGAGAACCGAACACCACCAACATCGTCATCATAATCAATGTGACCTAGATTCACATTGCAAGCACACACAATAACTCAAAGAAACTGAAGAATTTAAATTATGTTTATAGAGAAAGATAATGAGAGTGAATCAATACAGACAAATAATTAAAAACAAACAAATCTTCAGACAAAATTCAGACAACAATAACAGTATTATAACAAGCTCTGATGTTAATGCACCATATTCACTATCACTGTTTACATTATATTTTAAAAGACAAAAAATATAATAGAAATGTAATTTCTGGTGCTATAATTCCTGAAATTGTTTCAGCATGAGAATTCCCCGGTGCACAAAGCTAGCTCAATGAAGACATGGTCTGCTGAGATTGGAGTGGAGGAACTCGAGTGTCCTGCACAGAGCCCTGACCTCAACAACACTGAACACTTTTGGGATGAACTGGAACACAGACTACAAACCAGACCTGCTCACCCAGCATCAGTCCCTGATGTCACTGGATGCTCTTGTCGATGAATGAGCACAAATCCCTATAGCCAAACACCAACATCTAGTGGAAAGCCTTTCCAGAAGATTGGAGGCTATTATAACAGCAAACAGAGACTAAATTTATAATAACATTTTAAACATGGCATTATATGAACAGAAATAATCAGTCAGGTGTGCACACAGTACTGTAGGTATAATGTGTGCACACATTAGTGCTTTCTATTAAATAGCCTACACACATTTCACATTTTATTCATTATGCATTATACAATATTAAATTTCAACATATTTATAAATATTTACTGAATTTGTTATTGATTTATTATTTGTCTATTTTTATATTTATTTATTTTTTTTGTGAAAAGTTTGAGCTCTTTCAGTTAATCAAAAAAGGATTTTATTGTTTTTCATTTATTTTCATTGGAACACGGATTTATAAGGTGTGAGGAGAAAAGCCTGTTTTTGTTCATTAAAATTATGAGAATTTTTTTATTCTAAATTTAACTTGATAATTATCATTATCATTTTTAAGTCATATTTGTGCAGTTCTATGTTATGCACACTTAAAAAAACATACTTCACTAATATTTCAAAGTAAATGATTGATTTCATCATCTCAGAACACACAAAAAATGCTGTCCCTCTCTCTTTCTCACACACACACACACACACACACACACACACACACACACACACACACACACACACACACACACTCACACACACACACACACACACTCTCACACACACACACACACACACACACACACACACACACACACACACACACACACACACACACACACACACACACACACACACACACACACACACTCTCTCAGCTTTCCTCTCAGCTTTCCCATTCTGTGGTTAATATCAGGGTTAAGACATGAGATCTTGGCTTTAATCTCATGCTAAATGACCCCGGGTAAATGCACAGATGTATCAGGGATGATTAGAGTGAAGTGGGATGAAATGGGTCATCCTGTGAGGTGGGGGGACAGGGGAGAGGATGGTGCAGGGGCTGATGGGTAACTGGTGCCAAAGACTGAATGAGGTATGTAATGGTGTGTTAAGTAACCAGTATTTAAATGTAGTGCAGGGAGAAGAGTTCAAGAAAGTTCTTTCAAAATTATTAATGCAGTAGTGCAAAGAGGAATTGCAACAGTGTGTTAAAAAAAACTTTGCATTAATCCCAAATTACAGTAAATCCATGTTATTCAATTAAAACTAATTCCCGTCTGTCAGGAATAGGTATTGGAGGCAGATGCAAATGCTGATTAGTGTTTATTAAAACAAAGCACATGATAACACAGATGATGATCATGAAACAATACAAACCAGAACTAGCTCAACCTGCCAGTGGCATGAACACAATGAGGACTAAGTGGCATACAATTACGACAAGATAGACAATGAGACACAGAATCCACAACTAAACAGTGATGCCAAAAGGTGAAGCTAATTAGGTGAGAAATGTGTACGTGATTAGAGATGCATGTGGCTTAGGCATGGGTATGTGATGTGATGTGCTAGGGATGATGGGTATTGTAGTTCTGTGCATTCTATAACATCCGGGGAAGAAGAGCTCAAGACAGAGTCAGAGGTGAGCGTGACACCCAGAGTGAAGCCAGAAGAAGGAGCAATGTCCTCTAAGGAGCCAGAATTGTACTGTATTGCCATAGTCAGGATTTTTGTGTCATCCTCGTGCAAAGGATATGCAAATTTTCTTTGTATTGTTCTGAATTTTAGTATACATGCTACTATATTCAGCGCCACTATTATGTTTTCTAAAATTAAGATGTTATGCTATTTATGAAACTTAATAAAAACTTGTTTTAAACAGTTATACAGATCGTAACTTATTTATCTCCAGCACTTAGTCTTCATTTAGAACAGGTTTCCCCAACAGCTGCTCCAATAACACACATAAGCATGCTTCAGCAAACAGAAAAGTGGGGCATTTTTCTTTTATTATTATCATTTTACTCTATTTTACAGTTTATTACTCAGTTCACACAACTGGAGAAGGACACTCTTACAGCAGCAGGGATCTTAAAATCAAGGAGATATCTCACTTTTTTCCCTGAAGCTGCACGTTCCAGTGCTCTGTGCTGCCTACAAAAACTCTCGTGAAACTCCATCCTCCGATACAGAGTCAGTCATCATTAGGGTGTAAATTCAACTCATTTCACTACTGAAATGAACTGCCAGCTCTATTCACTCTTTAGATCCTCTTAGAAAACTTTAACTAACTCATGTGGACTCATGTGGGCATGTTACCACAGAGCACTTTATTACTAACTCAGAAAAACATCCTCTCTCTAGTGATGAAAAAGATATTTTTAATAATAAACTCCTAATGTCACCGTGGAATTAAATTTAATTAGCTATCTAAAACTGAGTTTTAATTTACTGTTTAATTTACTGTTTAATTTCCTGAACAATTCATCTTTCATCTGTCATGCCAATTAGTGTATAAAATAGTTGACTCTAATAGATGGCTCATTTCGGTGATGGCTGGGATCTGAAGAGTCATAAGAACTAGATTCTGTGACGCCTTGAGTGATCAGTATTCAGTATTTATTGTAATGCTGTTAATTGCACACTATAATCAAGAGTCTAAATGATCCAGTGAAGCTTATAAACAACAGAGTCGTTGGCAGGAGGTGCAAAATGAGCGTAACAAATTAGAGGCAGTGTAAGTCCTCATTTGTAAAGTGCTTTGGATTTTGATATTCAGTACATAATACGGAACATTTGTTTAGCAAGAATTTCTTCTTTCTCACTACAAGCAGGTGTTGGGGTCATTTTTCAAATTCACTCAGTTGTTTTCTCCCTTTTTCTCCCTTTTTCTACTGCAGGTGGGTATATGAGGTCATGTGGTACAACCAGTGGTCATAGTAAGGATCTGTTTAGTGCAAATGCTGCAGAATGGACATCACAGAATCTTAAATCAAGCAGGCATTGAGAAATGAATCAAGCCCACAGTGTGAGCCTTTTGTGCAGCATTACGACAGATTGTATAGTGTCACTAACCATAAAACTGTAAGGACAGCAACAAGGGCAAGACAAACCTGGCATACATACAGAAAAAAGGAACATGGCCTCTCTCTCCTTTCTTTAAAAACATTCATTTTTACCACTGTTCTGCATCAAATACATTCATAACAGTGACAAGTCATTGGTCTTATTTGAAAAACAATCCACACCAATATCTCCACCTTTAAAAAAAATTAGATAAGACGTTTAGCAGGCAGTTAGAGTTCCTTTAACAGCTCTAAAACATATGAGTGTAAATTGGAGTCTTGCCTTTTGGCAGTGATGCTGCTCTTCCTCTGGCAGGTCACAAACACAGTTTGGGTGTCTCCTGGTCTTCCAACATCCAAGGTGATGTCCCATAGCTGAGTATCACTGGGTCTCACAGTGTTGAACGACAAACCTCTGTTTACTGTGGCTCTGTAGCATCACATAAACACACACACACACACACACACACACACACACACACACACAAACACACAGACACATTATTTAACGATAGTAGTGCTACAAACATCAGAACGTGACCTGAGTGTGCAGTAAAAATGCTCCAGTGGTGCATTCAATAAGGGACTTGAGAAGTTTCTTTTGCTTTACGTGGTTAAAGTCATGAGGACACTGTTGCTAGGCAACCTCTTTGCTGGAAACAAGGCTAATTGATTGAGCTAGCTAGCACAGAAATGTCAGATATAACAACATTAATTCAGACGTGTGAAAAGCACATGAAAATGTATTTCCACATCTTACACCACGACATTTTCATCATGTTAGTTGTTTTTATCCGACATGAAAAGAAATTAATCGTGCACAAAAAAAAAATGAATTGCCTTCAAGTATTCAATTTAGAAATGAATCATGGGTAAAAATGTGAAAATAAATGAATTATGTAAAATAATCATGTGCAAATCACATGAAAACAAATGAAGTAAAAAAAAAAACGTGGAAATTAATTGTGTGTAAAAAAGAAATCACTTTAAAAAAAAAATAATCACACATAAGAAATGATAACACAGAAGATAAATGAATTAAGAGCAAAAATTTAAAGCACTTGCATATGTCTTGCATGTGTCTAAAACCACATGGGAAAATTTGACATTATTGCATCAGTTTTTTTTGTCACATGAGAAGTGTATGCCATTTTTTCCTTCAGGGGTGAAATCTTATCTTGAAATCTTGAAAGGCTTAAAAGTGGGACATCAATTAGAGAAACAGACTCTACATTTTGTGTCATCAGACACAACGTAACGTAACGTAACAACTCAACCAGGTCAAACCGGCCTGCGTTTTAGTGTACTGGTGACTTATTGCAGCACAACAACACACACACCCCATACACTCTGAGTGAGTTGCATGTTTTTGGAGCACTAAAGGAAGCATTAGGCAGAGAAAGCTTCTGGCTGGAACAAATAATGCAACAGATAGTACATCAGTGTCTGCACACACAACTGAAAGATTTTGGTCTACAAGAACCCAGACACATGTTAAGAGCTGGAACACTTACATTGAATGAAATGGAGATTATAGAGTAAAAAGATAAAACCGAGAGTACTGCGCAAAAAACTAACACAACTTAATACACGAAAATATCTTTTATAGATATTTTTTATACGAAAATATTTATCAGTACAGGAACATTTTATAAGTTCAACTAATATTTTGCCAGAAATAAAATATGAAACGTTACAGAGAAATGTTTGAATGTCAGTAAAGAAAGCAAATATCATGTAACAGACCACTTTTCAAAAAAAAAAAAAAAAAAAAAGAAAAGAAAAGAAAACAATAATGAAGGCTGATTTTAAACAAATAGCTGCATAATAAAAAAGTAACTGTGACTTATTTTCCAAAATGCATTTCCTAATAAAAGTGCATCATTTATACCTGAGAATAATAATAACAGTTTTTGTTAAAAAGCAAAGGATTGTCACATTGTCACACTGACTTTCTGTATATTACTCTTCATAGTATTTTTTTATTTTATTTATTTTTTAACTGAATTATTTTTGAAGTCATCTTTGCATTGCAGTGTTTCTTTGCATGAACCTTTAGCACATTTACAGTACTGTAGGTACTTATTGTGTACTACACATTTTTTTATCTATACAATCGACCTCTTTTGTTTTATGAGTTTGAGTCTTTTAAAAAGAAGATTTTATAGATTTGTATAGATTTCATTGTAAAGTTTGTTGTTTTAGTTTTGCACTAGTGAAACAAGTCTATCAATGTAGCTAACAATCGTGGAGGTTCATGAGCTCCGGATTAGCATGATGGAAAGTGTTTATCTAAAATCATCACAAACATCTTTTACTACTTTCTCCGCTGGCAGGATGATACACGAGGCGATTACACACTTAATAATAAACACAGGGTAAAAAAAAGTCAGCTGGCTGCACAGCGACAGTATGTGACAGTATGGTGTAGGGACCAGCAGGCACAAAAAACAGGTGTTGGATAATTAGAAAGTTGGCGATAGTGAGATCTGATTGGATGCTTTAGTGCTGTGTGACAACAACTTAATTAGGCAGGGATTTGGGACTCTTATTTGCATAGCACCATAATGGCTGAGGTGGAAAGATTTAGAGTTACACTGTGAGAATATTGGTTTATGCTAAACGTGTTACTTTTAATTAAATGCAAAATATTTGCAAGGTGGGATCAGTCTGATACTTTGTTCATTGACTTATTTCCATAAAAATGCAATGATAGCATTTAACACTGTGTGATATACCGTATTTCAAGGAAAATACACCATGAATTAACAGTGATCTTAACATATTTCAAGTTTAATTCTAGCAATCAAAGCAGAGCAGATTGCAAAATGTGCTCTGCAAAAAAATATCAAGAGAACGAACTTCTCAAGTCAAGCATCTTCCTGTAAACAAGTAGTGTTACAAGTTAGCACTTCGACATGCTTCCTGCACTCTCTCCTTGCTTTCCCCTGTCCTCTGAAGGCACAATTCATGGCATTTTGCACTCATTTTTAGTGTCCAAGCTTGCTCATACTGCTCCATGTACTCAGTCAGCTGTCCTAGCAGTTATTTTATGCTTTTTGGCAAGAAGAAACTTCCATAAATGCACAAGCTCTAATAAAACAGTAATGACATCCCTGTCATTGGATCTGGCCTCTAGCCTCTTGTGAATGTTTTGTCATTTTTAACACCAGATTGCTCTTTTAAGGGCTCTAAGGCTTATTATTTATCTAAGATTTTACTTTCGTATTTTTTGTGTTTAACTTGTCCTGGTGCATTTTATATTATTGCACAGCTTGTTAACCGAAGTTGTAGATTCATGTTCAATAACAGCAGAAATGACATTATTATATCTGTGTCACTGATACGCTGAAATTTTCTATGAGGCAATTTATTTATCATTTATGGATGGAGTCTCCAGTGTAAGCAATTTGTAACAGTCAGAGGTAAAGCTCTAACTTAATCACGTGAAACTGCATTTCCCTTTTCTCGCAAGAGAAGCTATAGTGAGGGAATGACTGCTTATTGATTTTCTGCTGTAATATAAGTGATAACAGGAAATGGATATGATGCAACATTAAATGGGGGCACGGTGGCTTAGTGGTTAGGGGTCGAGCTCCAGGGTTGGGGGTTCGATTCCTGCCTCCGCCTTGTGTGTGTGGAGATTGCATGTTCTCCCCGTGCCTCGGGGGTTTCCTCCGGGTACTCCGGTTTCCTCCCCCGGTCCAAAGACATGCATGGTAGGTTGATTGGCATCTCTGGAAAATTGTCCGTAGTGTGTGAGTGCATGAGTGAATGAGAGTGTGTGTGTGCCCTGCGATGGGCTGGCACTCCGTCCAGGGTGTATCCTGCCTTGATGCCCAATGATGCCTGAGATAGGCACAGGCTCCCCGTGACCCGAGATAGTTTGGATAAGCGGTAGAAAATGAGTGAGTGAGTGAGAGTGAGTGCAACGTTAAATGTAACTATAAATGGATCAAAAGTATGTCATCTACAAATGTCGTACATTTATAATCACTGGTAAGTTGCTGTGGAAATGGAGTAATAAAACATTTGGAAATGTTTTTGCTGTGGAAACTCTTGGAAAATAATAATAATTCTAATTAAAAATAATAAAAGAAATTGAATAAAATAAATTCTGATTAATTTACAAAGTATAATCTCCTATGTTTTATGATCAAGTTCTCCAAGTTGAATACATTTGTTTTCTGAACATATTAACAGAATTAATTGATTAGTTTCAGATTTTGTAAATGCAACTGTACTGTATAGTATTTGTTGTGTGAGTTATAATTTAAAGGCTAATATGAGGTCCAAGATGAGAGAGATTTTTGTCAGCATGAAAAAGTTGTATGTGACTTATAGTGTATGTATGTCTTATAGTGAGTTTGTGTGAGGTGAGGATGGTGTCTCAGAGGCAGGGACATTAAATTGACATGTCTTATTTTTTTTCATCTGTGTCTCTCTGAGCAACCTTTACCACTTTTAGACACATGAACCCTAAAACAAATAGACACACACACGCATGCACACACCACACACACACACACACACACACACACACACACAGGAATGCAGATTGTTCTAGAAATTCATTTAAAGTCTTGCCGGTTTCCCCAGCATTGTTGAGAGTTTCTTCTCTCAGCATGTGGTTGTGAGAGAATGAAATTGTATTCATGCACCATTTCACTCAGTGCTGTAATCGCTTATGGGCTGTGCAGATCGTACAGACTGTGCTTCGCAGTCTTAGCATCCTCTCTAGTCTTAAAATGGACTTTTTTTTAGCTTTATCCACAGCCAGCCAGCCACTTCGCCTGTCCTTGCTGTCCAGTGCGCAGAAATGGAAAGTGAGATGTGTGCCAGGCTGAGAACTCCTCCAGAACTTATGGTGTGCAGCAGGGGAGCAAACACTGAAACGGCTAAAATGGGAAGGAAGCAGCATGCTGACAAGCTCTGCTACAGTATCTCTGTCCAACCACAATACGTCTCTCTTATGCTCTGTTTCTCTCTCTGTCCACACCACTTCATTAAAAACACAGACGTGCTGTTCACTTCTTTATTTTTTTGCAGTGCAGCTCTATATACACAAAGATATACAGTACAACAAATATATTATACTTCTGGATGCATCAAAAATTACGTATTATTATGAGAATGTTTCGTATAAGTTATTGCTGTTCCTGATACCAAAGTGAGTAACCTTGAAAACATTTTATTAGCTCTGCATGCAGTCATGGAAAAAAAGAAAGTACACCCTTCTTCAATCCTACAGTATGGTTTCATTCATCAGGACCTAAGAGGTTAGGGAGGATGTTAGAGAGGACCAATTGCGTGGTCCTCTCTAACATCTTTAAGAAACTAATAAGCTTACAAAACAACAGATTTCAATATATAGTCATTTTGTTCCCAAAAAGTAAACTGACATTCAGAAACTAGGTAGGAAAAAATAAGTACATCCTATACTTCAGTAACATGTACAGTAGAAGCACCTTTGGCAATAGCAACAGTAAAAAGTCAGCATTTTCTGTAGTAGTTTATCAGCATCTTTTATCTTTTTGGAAAAAAAAGTTTGTGCCACTCTTCTTTACAACATTTCTCCAGTTCCTTGATGTTTGAAGACAATAATATATGCAAAGCCCTTTTAAGATCCTGCCACAGCATCTCAATGGGCTTGAGGTCTGGACTATGACATTCCATCACCTTGATTTTCTTCTTTTTATCTGCTTTAGCCATGTTGATATATTAATGTGCTAGAGATCATTGTCCTGTTGCATGACCCAATTATGACCCAGCTTAAGCATTTTAGGCTGCTGAATAGATGTTTTCACATTTGTGGACTTCATTGGAGTGTCTCTACAAGACAATACCAAATTATCACCCATCATCCACCATGCATGACAGTTTGTATGGGGTGTTTGTGGTGATATATTCTCTGTGTTGTTGTTTTTTTTTGCCAAACTGGTGCTGTGCATAATAACCAACTATCTCCACCTTGCTCTCATTAGTCCAAAGGATGTGGTTCCAGATGTAATTCTGTAAAGGTGTTCTTTCGTTAGAGAAGGGATATTTTCCTTATCTTTTTCTGTTTGTGCTCTCGTAAACATACGCATTTTGCTTTTATATTGCTTGCAGGGACCTGTAGGTCACTTAATGGCAGCTCTTGGATTTTTCTGAATACCTCTAAACATTAAATGACCTTGGATTACATTAACCTTGGATCGAATTTGCTGGGATGCCCACTTTTGGAAAGATTGTGCTGCCAAGGCCCTCATTTGCAAACACTCCTTCTCATTATAGTGTGGTGAATTTCAGATTGCTTGGAGATGGCCTCATAACCATCCCCAGATACATGAGCAGCAACAGTTGCTTCTCTGACGTAATGGCTGATGTCCATTTGTCTTGACATGATATAGACACGACTCAGAGTACTCTAGAATCTTTTGCATTTCATTTGTAACACCTGACATTGCATTGCATTGAACGGCAAGTACCAAAGGGTGTACATATTTTTCCCACCTAGTTTCTTAATGTTTCGTTTAGTTTTTACAGTAAGTAATCTGTTGGGTTTTTGTTGTAACCTGAGATTATTTGTTTGCTTATAAAAGTTGGTGAGAATGGCACAATTGTTATTTATGGTGATAAAAAAAAATAGAATTAAAGGAGTGTATACTTCCTTTTCCAAAAGACTATATGTTGATTGCTTCCATGTGCTCCAGCAACAAACTTCACATTCTGAGTGTTATGTTTAAGCGGTTATGGCATTTAAACTGTATCTGTAGAGGAGAGTAGTAGAGCAGTGCAGTATTGATCTGTGGTCACTAAAAGGTCTGTGAGTAAAATGTAAAGAGTAGAAAACTAGGGGTTGTGACCCCATATCAGGTCCCTTTATTTACAAAAGGGGTCATTAGAGGAAATCAAAATCTCTTTTAACCCTTTTACCAGAGGGCAAAAATGAAATTTGTGTCTGCTTTCAGGGTGACCAATTCTCGCATTAAGTTTTTTAGGATGTTAAACTCCATATTGGTGGTTAACAAGTTATATGAAAATAGACCCTCAGTTCTTCAGTTTTTCAGGTATTTCCTTACTGAGATTTAAATGTTGTGATTTTATTGTGGTTGCTATATATGCTATACTGTATATTTACTGCCAAAAAGATTTCTGTGCTGTCTGGTTTATGTCATTTTGGAAAGGTCTACAATGTTTGCCCAGATGGGGGCTACTAACACTCCCTTTTCCCTATTAAAACACAGTCATAATACTCTACACACAAAAACCCAACAGTGTCCTAACTAATATTGCTGCCATAAAATAATTCATTTGTTTATATCCGAGGTGTCCAATCTTGTCTGGAAGGTCCTCACACTGGCCGTTTATGGATAAGATCAGACACCCCCGGTTTATACTGAATGAAATTGTTTGATAAGTCATTTCAATTCCATTGGCGAATGGAACACTATTGTTTATTATATTACTGATGATAAAGAAGGATTTTTGCGGTTGTACTAATGTAAAATGTACCATCCTCCTGAGCTGTGGATTTCATTTAATGGTTCTCTTGAATTAAATGAAACTAGCATAAGAATAGGTTTTTCTATATGTCACTTTGGATACATCTGCTAAATGCTGTAAATGTAAAAGTTAAATATAGTGCGTACTGTATGTACTACATTAGGGTTGTTGTTGTTTTTTTCATTTACTATCCTTTCACACTGAACTCTGCTACCTCTGCTAGTTCCTAAATTACACTGAGTGACTCTGACTCAGTGAAAAAACAGAAAATAGACAGATAAATTCCCAAAATACTGAACATGATTTTACATTCATTCATTCATTTTCTACCGCTTATCCGAACTACCTCGGGTCACGGGGAGCCTGTGCCTATCTCAGACGTCATCGGGCATCAAGGCAGGATACACCCTGGACGGAGTGCCAACCCATCGCAGGGCACACACACACACTCATTCACTCACGCAATCACACACTAGGGACAATTTTCCAGAGATGCCAATCAACCTACCATGCATGTCTTTGGACCAGGGGAGGAAACCGGAGTTCCCGGAGGAAACCCCGGAGGCACGGGGAGAACATGCAAACTCCACACACACAAGGTGGAGGCGGGAATCGAACCCCAACCCTGGAGGTGTGAGGCGAACGTGCTAACCACTAAGCCACCGTGACCCCCATAACATGGTTTTACAAGCATGACTAATTAAGGACACAAAACCAAATGACTAAGCTTGCCGTGTCAGAAAAACTGAAATGTCAATTTCAGGTCATTTGCCCAAATAGTGTGGGAACCACTGGTGTAGAAACTGATGAGAAGGGGGAAAGAAGTGCATATGTCTCAGTGCTTTGTGATCGGAGAACAGAAGTATTCTTCCAGAAGATATTTTCTCTGCATGCATGCTTCACTGTTGCACACTTGCTTTACTGTTCATTTTGCAATTCATGTCATCTTGCAGTCTATAAACCTGTTCACTGAAACACAGAATTAAATGTGATTTGGTCTTTATTTTAAGATATATAGACCCCAAGAGAAGCAGCACAAGATTCCTCAAGAATTCCACAAGAAACCATTAAATGTTTTTAAATTCTCTGTTCATGTGTCACTAAACAATTAATGGAAGGATACCACTGAAAACATTGCTGCATTCAAAAAAGATAAGTTAAAAGTCTAACTAGATATTCTACACTGTCTCTCTTACATATTCTTTCAAATAAAAAATCCATTGCTATATATGGAGGATAAAAAAGTAATGCATACAATATCACTACCGAAACAAATATGGTGAAGCATGGTACAGGGTGCATTGTCAATCATGATACGTATTGGTTGTGCCTCAGGACTTGAAGTGAGCACACTCACTGAAGGAATTATGGAATCATATGAATGATTGAGTATAATAATACTCATATATATTTAAAGAATTTCACATCATATATGTGTTTATTATTTGTTCATTTTAACTCTCAGTTCAACCACACTGTCTCGTCAAATTTGCCAAAATAGATTTTAAATCTTTAATTACCAAACAGTGCAATGAAAAAAAACTAAACAAACAAACAAAAAAAATGACTGAACCACAGCTGGCCAATGTTCATAAATGGATTTCAGTTTGCAGAACCCTCAGTACGATGGTATCTCAGTGCTGTACATGTTCTCCCATGTTCTCATGGTTGAGTATGTACTCTGATAATTATGTGATACAATTTCCAACTGTCGCCTCACACCTCCAGGGTTGGGGTTCGATTCCTGCCTCCGCCTTGTGTGTGTGGAGTTTGCATGTTCTCCGATAGATAGGCACAGGCTCCCCGTGACCCAAGGTAGTTCGGATAAGTGCTAGAAAATGAGTGAGAGTGAGTGAGTAAGAATTTCCAACTGATTTTGCTGTCTGTCTAATAGCTATTCTGAAATATAAAGAGTTTGTAGAATGAAAGATATTTAAATGTCAAGAAGACAGAGGAGATGGTCTTTTTCAAAAAGAATTGGTGATCACTGGCCACACCTTCCTGAAAGACAGGCTGCAGTAAAGATTATACTTTATGTAAAGATTGTGATCTCTGGAAAATTGTCCGTAGTGTGTGATTGCGTGAGTGAATGAGAGTGTGTGTGTGCCCTGTGTTGGGTTGGCACTTCGTCCAGGGTTTATCCTGCCTTGATGCCCGATGACGCCTGAGATAGGCACAGGCTCCCTGTGACCCGAGGTAGTTCGGATAAGCGGTAGAAAATGAGAGTGAGTGAGTAAAGACTGTGGAGTTATGGAGTGGAGCAGAAGCTCATGATTTTGTTTTATAATGCTCTATAATGCAAGATTGGTTTGGTAATCTGATAGCACAACAGAATAGCAGATTATCTTTGGAAGATTTAGAGCTCTTTCATAAGCATCCCATTTATGTCCTATATTCAGAATACTGGCTCTTCATCTGGGCATCGAATGTAGGCTGAAACTGGTTAAATTTGTATCATAAATACTTTACCAAAAAAAAAAAAAAAAAAAAAGGAAGAGTCTGTTATATAAGAGTCTGTTACTTTCATGTTGTTATTAAAATTAACACAAAAACAAGTGACTGAGGCCAATAAAAATAAAGTTTATATCAAGATACAGCCAATGATACAGACGTTGACCCAAAATACACAATTAACTCAACAACAAATGAAAGAAGAAAGAGAAAGAAAAAGAATATGTGCATGTTTTGAAAAGGCCAAAACAAGTACAAACCTTATCTTAATTGACAAAATATGGAATGACCCAGAAAGGGATGTTTCAGCAGCAGCAGACTTTTTATCAGACCTTTTGATCTTTTGATATGTAATAGTAATTACAACATACCTTATGTCCAGGATTGTGGTGCAACTGAAATTCTACACTGTGCTAGTTTTAAACTTTTCTCACCCTTTGATTTCTGTCCAACAGGAGCAATCACACGCAATGAGAGACATCCTTATACCTAATGCAATACTGTGCATGTTTTATGTATGTGGCAAATAAAATTTCAATTTAAATTTGACATGTTATTAAATTTCTAATGTGAATATTCAGTTTCTGTCTTGGTTATAAAGCAAGATTTACCAATATGAGTCTGAAATCTGATTCTGAACATTGAACACGCCAAAACATAGGACAAAAACCTATGTGGTTTCTCAGCAACAGACAGGAAGTAAAAGTGTTTATAATTACAACATCATATTAATGGTCACGTCGCAACACCAACGCATAAATTCTGCACGTGTTCACTTTGCAGTCTATACACGCACACATTTTTTCAGCCACACTAATGAATTACTCTGTCTGTGAGACGGTGAGAGTCAGAGAGACAGGAATAGAGCAAGGGAAGCAGGGAGGAGTGGAGACAAAGAGAGAAAAAGGGAGAAAGAGTGAGGGAGTGCGTCGGGTACGTGTGGCCTATTTTCAGCCCAAAGAACAAGCTCTGGATGATAAATAGAGAGAGGCTTCGGCTGAATGGGAAATGAGGATCATGATGGAAGAAATCCCCAATACGAATCAATGACTACTGCATCTAATGTGCTTGTTGTTGTGCATTTACTTTTTATATTTTAAATACATTTAAGACTTATGCTTTTCTGCTTTAACTTGAAGGGAGAAACTGAAGCTGTACTTCAACGTTTTCAACCAGAGGATATATTTCTATGAATAACTGCACATTTACTTGAGCAAAGAATTTGGGTTCTTTTATTAAAATAAAAAATACCAAGCAACACAAACAAGAAAACTGAGAGAATTATTATTATTATTATCATCATCATCATCATCATCATCATTATTATATTATTATTATTGTTGTTATTATTATTTTAAAAAAGACAGCATCAAATCTTTAAGGGAAAAATGAAAGAAATCCGTTTTCTGACTTAAACCTAATTAATGAGCTGCTTTCAATCTAAAAAATATTTGGAAAAGTTTCTTATTCAGCTGCTACTCATGCTTTGTGTGTTTAATTTAGAATACTTTCTAACGCTTGAGTTTTAATTTCTGTTATTTGCTAATTATTATACTAATTATCAACAGGGTTAATATTAATTAATAGTATGCAGTGACTTAGATTTGGTCATTTTGTATAACTAACTAAACAGGGTTATCATTATTGTACTGGGTCTGCAGAGTGATGCAACTAAAAAAGCAATGCCTTGCTATCAGTGAACTGTGAGTTTATATCCCCATGATGACACACCTGTCTGTGGCTGGCAGTGCAGGAAATCATAAATGGAATGATGGCATTACACACGAGGTGGAAGTGATGCAGATGATAGCTTGTAGATAATGGACCACTGTGTGTTGCTGTTGCTGTAGTAAAATAATGAGTAATGGTGTGGTGTGGTGAAGCAGAGTTATTGTTACAATTGCTGCATGCTTCTGGAACAGACTTACTAATCTTTATTGATAGCATAACTGGTGATTTTTGCAGGAAAATGAATTTTGAAGTCTAGAGAAACATTGTGTCTGCCAATTTACAAAGAAATGCATATAATTGCAGCAGGACAATGACCCGAAACACACTGCCAACACAACAAAAGTCTTAATCAGGGAAAAAAGCAGAAGGTTTTAGAACGGCCAAGTCATTCACCAGACCTTAACGTAACTGAGCATGCATTTCACATTATTAACCTTTCTTTTTTTATCCCAATGTAAGTTAAAAAACCAAAAAAACCTAAATGTAGATTGATGGTTGAAAATGTCAGTGATATCCAATCAAAATGAAATCCACAACACTTTAAAATAAAAGGTTCTGTGTCATTTCTGAATCCACTGTGATTTGCAGTTGCACTACTGTCAGAATTGCAGCTACAGAAAATGAATCAATAAGTAATGGCCAATCAGGATCCAAGAATCTATA
This sequence comes from Tachysurus vachellii, assembly GCF_030014155.1. Classification (NCBI taxonomy): domain Eukaryota; kingdom Metazoa; phylum Chordata; class Actinopteri; order Siluriformes; family Bagridae; genus Tachysurus; species Tachysurus vachellii. The sequence goes on along the minus strand of NC_083476.1, from coordinate 12,564,718 downwards.
ATCCAGTGTTGTGGTATAAGTATAGCTATATAATTGTACAGTCTGCTTTCTCTTTCTTGTATGGTCCATTCAGGATCTTACACTGTTCCAACTATCAAGGATGGTCTTAACGCAATTAAACATCAATTATTCAGCAATTTCCCAACATACGCTCTGCATTCGGCACGTTTCATATTCAGCATTTATATTCATATTCTTGCCTTTATTCACCATACTAAAGTGGTTATGCACACACTTTCTACTCCTTCATTTTTCCCTTAATATAACTCTGTTGAATATGTATGATTACTACAGAATTAGATGAGAGACTACAGATAAGAAATTCAAAGCCTGTTTAACTCAGAAAGTGTAAGGGCAACTTATGAACAAAACAGAATAATTATAATTTTTATAAAGCACAAATTTAAGTTTTAATCCTTTAATTAAATTAAATATATAACTATTTAATCATTTGCCTTTTAATACTTAGTTGTATAGCTCTTTATTATTATTATTATTATTAGTAGTAGTAGTAGTAGTAGTAGTAGTATGTACAGGGTGGAGAGATGAGATTTAAGCATACTAGAGTATTTCTAGAAAATTTCTGTTAATTTGTTTTTGTTTACTGACATCACTAAATTATGGTGGCCGAGAAGTGCAAAACAAATTAACAAATCGGAAAACACAATAACAAATCCGAAAACACATTAACAAATCCGAAAACAAATTAACAAACCAGAAAACAAATTGACAAATCCGAAAACAAATTAACAAATCCGAAAACACATTAACAAATCCGAAAACAAATTAACAAATCCGAAAACAAATGAACAAATCTGAAAACAAATGAACAAATCCGAAAACAAATTAACAAACCAGAAAACAAATTGACAAATCCGAAAACAAATTAACAAATCCGAAAACACATTAACAAATCCGAAAACAAATGAACAAATCTGAAAACAAATGAACAAATCTGAAAACACAACGACAAGTCAGACAACCCGGAAACGGTAGTGTATCATTTTTGAATGAAAACTTACCGATCATTGGACAAGACACCTGTCACTCAAGATATACAGGTATGGAATCTTATGTGTAATGTGTAAAGTTCTCCGTTTAAATATAAGAAAATAACAGAATTAATCCACAGTAATCCATTCCATCCATCCATTCCAACTTTTCCCTGTGGCAGACTGTTGAACTTCATTTATACCTTGAGTGACAGGTGTCTTGTCCAATGATCGATACGTGTTCCAATCACAAACTATACCAACCTCTTCCGGGTTGTCTGAATTGTTGTTGTGTTTTCGGATTTGTTAATGTGTTTCGTGCAACGATTCAGACAATCCAGAAAAGGTAGGTATACAGGGAGTGCAGAATTATTAGGCAAATGAGTATTTTGACCACATCATCCTCTTTATGCATGTTGTCTTACTCCAAGCTGTATAGGCTCGAAAGCCTACAACCAATTAAGCATATTAGGTGATGTGCATCTCTGTAATGAGAAGGGGTGTGGTCTAATGACATCTACACCCTATATCAGGTGTGCATAATTATTAGGCAACTTCCTTTCCTTTGGCAAAATGGGTCAAAAGAAGGACTTGACAGGCTCCGAAAAGTCAAAAATAGTGAGATATCTTGCAGAGGGATGCAGCACTCTTAAAATTGCCAAGCTTCTGAAGCGTGATCATCGAACAATCAAGCGTTTCATTCAAAATAGTCAACAGGGTCGCAAGAAGCGTGTGGAAAAACCAAGGCGCAAAATAACTGCCCATGAACTGAGAAAAGTCAAGCGTGCAGCTGCCAAGATGCCACTTGCCACCAGTTTTGCCATATTTCAGAGCTGCAACATCACTGGAGTGCCCAAAAGCACAAGGTGTGCAATACTCAGAGACATGGCCAAGGTAAGAAAGGCTGAAAAACGACCACCACTGAACAAGACACACAAGCTGAAACGTCAAGACTGGGCCAAGAAATATCTGAAGACTGATTTTTCTAAGGTTTTATGGACTGATGAAATGAGAGTGAGTCTTGATGGGCCAGATGGATGGGCTCGTGGCTGGATCGGTAAAGGGCAGAGCGCTCCAGTCTGACTGAGACGCCAGCAAGGTGGAGGTGGAGTACTGGTTTGGGCTGGTATCATCAAAGATGAGCTTGTGGGGCCTTTTCGGGTTGAGGATGGGGTCAAGCTCAACTCCCAGTCCTACTGCCAGTTTCTGGAAGACACCTTCTTCAAGCAGTGGTACAGGAAGAAGTCTGCATCCTTCAAGAAAAACATGATTTTCATGCAGGACAATGCTCCATCACACGCGTCCAAGTACTCCACAGCGTGGCTGGCAAGAAAGGGTCTAAAAGAAGAAAAACTAATGACATGGCCTCCTTGTTCACCTGATCTGAACCCCATAGAGAACCTGTGGTCCATCATCAAATGTGAGATTTACAAGGAGGGAAAACAGTACACCTCTCTGAAGAGTGTCTGGGAGGCTGTGGTTGCTGCTGCACGCAATGTTGACGGTGAACAGATCAAAACACTGACAGAATCCATGGATGGCAGGCTTTTGAGTGTCCTTGCAAAGAAAGGTGGCTATATTGGTCACTGATTTGTTTTTGTTTTGTTTTTGAATGTCAGAAATGTATATTAGTGAATGTTGAGATGTAATATTGGTTTCACTGGTGAAAATAAATAATTGAAATGGGTATATATTTGTTTTTTGTTAAGTTGCCTAATAATTATGCACAGTAATAGTCACCTGCACACACAGATATCCTCCTAAAATAGCTAAAACTACAAACAAACTAAAAACTACTTCCAAAAATATTCAGCTTTGCTATTAATGAGTTTTTTGGGTTCATTGAGAACATGGTTGTTGTTCAATAATAAAATTAATCCTCAAAAATACAACTTCCCTAATAATTCTGCACTCCCTGTAGTTTGTGAATGGAAACTTACCCATCATTGGACAAGACACCTGTCATTCAAGATATACAGGTGAATGAAAGGTGTCTCGTCCGATGATCGGTAAGGTTCCATTGTTGTCTGACTTGTCGTTGTGTTTTCGGATTTGTTATTGTGTTTTCGGATTTGTTAATTTGTTTTCGGATTTGTTCATGTGTTTTCTGATTTGTTAATTGGTTTTCGGAATTTGTTAATTTGTTTTCGGATTTGTTAATTTGTTTTCAAATTTGTTCATGTTTTTGGATTTGTTAATTTGTTTTCAGATTTGTTAGTGTTTTCGATTTGTTCATTTGTTTTCAGATTTGCTAATGTGTTTTCGGATTTGTTAATTTGTTTTGCACTTCTCGGCCACCGTACTAAATGCCAAACTCAAGTCTAATATCTAAATGTCTAAACAGCCACAAATCTTTCAACCACAGTACTTTTCAACCATCCCTTATAATATCCACCATAACCCCGGTGGTCTGGACTCAATCTTGGAGAGAGGAGTGAAGTGGAGCAAAAGGTTTTCCCAGGATCAAATCAGTCTCGGTGAGAATCTGGGCTGCACTCATGCTTAACCCTGCTCTGAACAGTGATGTCCACTGGAGAGGACAGAGGGATATTAAGGCTAGAATTTCAGTCCTTCTTAGATGTACATATGGTAAACAAGAAAAAATAATCTGGTTTCATATCTGTAGACCACTGTTGGCACCAAACAGTGACTCAAACCTGTCAAAAGTTTTTAGGAAGAAAGTAACATTCTTGGCTTATTCCTGTACATTTTTGGACAGGCATTGTCTTTAAAAGCATCTCATATCTCTGTCACATCAATTTGTAGAAGAACAAGATTATGTTGCTACTTGCTGCATCAGTCAAAACGCATAAAGCAAAGCATTCTCAGAGACAGCCCTTTGTCATCTGTCATCTGTCCTCATCCTCCTCTACCTTTCAGCAGCGTTTGATACGGTCAACCATAAGAATCTCTTGTCCACCTGAGTCTTGGAATTTGTGGATCAGCATGGAAATGGTTTGTTTCCTACCTGGAAGGTCGCTTATATCACATAACATGGAGGGCAGTGACATCTGCTACATGTAGACTCTCCACTAATGTCCCACAGGGTTCAGTACTCGGTCCTCTGCTTTTCTCCCTATATACAGTACTCACTCTCTTGGTAAAATTATTTTCTCACACCGGTTCTCTTACCACTGTTATTCTGATGATACACAACTTTACACTTTCACTTTCGTTCACTTACTCGCTACTTTACACTTAAATGGAACTTAACTAAACTTCACTAAAATTAACGAACTTAACTGAAATTCTCTTAATTGAACTTAATTGCTACAATTTCTGTTTTCTTTACATTAATTTTGCTTAATTTTCTTCATCTCTTTTCTCTTCACTTGTTTTTGCCTTTTTTGTCACTCTTTCCTCACTAACATCTGCCAGTCGTTTTAATAAAAACCTGTCCGGTCGGCATATCAGATGCGGTGTAGTCGCACAAGTTAAAATTTTTTAACGGATCCAACGCTCAAAACGGATCTGAAAATTACGGATCCGCAGATGGTCGGCACCTCACGCAGCCCCTTTACGACTCTCCATAGGAAATGAATGACTTCCGGTTTATTGGCTGTCGTTTGTCGTATGCAGTGGAAAGGCGGCTTTCTCGTATCTCAAAAATTTGCTCAGATCCCAAGGCAGAAATTTGGTCGAATCACAGCTCATATCTCAAAAAATTTGTACAGTATGTCAAAGCACTCGTATCTCGAGTTATCACTGAATAAGTGTAGTTGGTCTGCCACGGATAATGTACGCTATGTGGCTAAATGTATGTGGACTTTCCATAATTAGCGGTCTAGTCCATGCTTATTACTATTTGACAATACTCCAGTACACAATGTGAGGTCCATATCTACAGATTGTACTGTATTTTTACCCATGTTAATGTTGAAGATCTTAAGCAGCCTTTAATTGGAATTGGAACGCTGACTGTTCACTAGGCCTTTTCACTCTATATCACTGCTTGACCTCAATAATGCTCTAAAGTCCAAAGTCTAGTGAAAAGCCTTTCCTGAAGAGTGGAAGTTATTATAACAGCAAAGTGCAGACTACATGTTAATGCCCATGGTTTGAAGGCCCACATGGATGTGATGGTGAGATGTCAACATACTTTTTGCCATGTAGTGTAGCTACTGTAAATGAAAATGTAAAACTACATCACTCAAAACATTTTTGCATAAACAGGATGTGAATGCAGATGCAAATGATAACATGCTCCATGTTAGTAATACATCACTGTATTTATTACTGATGTAGTAAGGTACTGATTGATGGAGTGCTGTAATGAAGTGGAATTTCTCTTACTACCCTGATGTTGATTATTCATTCATTAATTTTCTACCGCTTATCCAAACTATCTCGGGTCACGGGGATTATCTGTAAATAATCAACATCATTGGCATGAGTTTTGTTTATTTCCTGTATTTGACTCTGACCTGGGGGGCACGGTGGCTTAGTGGTTAGCACGTTCGCCTCAACAACTACATTTAATTACAGTTAAAACCAAACTCAAGTCATTACTATAAAAATGCTAATGTATTATAATGTCAGAACCTCTGTTTTATAAAATAACACCTCCTGACCATTGAGAAATTAACAACAATTAGAAAATATTTTACAGAATTTATATACATTGCCCTCATAGCTCCAAGGCTCCACTTCACTCAACAAATACGAATCAGCTGATCAACTGGATTTGAGGAATAAGGGACACTATGGGTCAGGAGTTATAATATTCTTGTTCTTGTCATTAAATAAACTACAAAGAGCCTCATAAACCAACAATTGGCTTTATTTGTTTTAATCCATCAAAATAAAACAGTTTTCACTCATCTGTGCCTGTGTGCTGGGGTTGTGAAGAACAGATTGTGCTGTGTGCTTTTGCACAACACAGCACCTTCTCTAATGAGTTCATCTCTGCCCAAAGGAGTCGAGCAATTATTGGCTATTTGTTTCCTTGCTTCATTAAGTTGATGCATTATTTATGGGGGAGAAACCTCACACGCACAGATTAATGAAACATTATGAAATAAAGTGCTGCCAAATAATTTTCTCCATTCTTTTTCTGTTTATGGAACGGTGACTTTTAAAATGATAAGTTATAAAAATTAATTGAGCTTGGAATTAATGTGTCAAGATTTGTGTTTAAGATAGAAGTATAAGATACTCTGAGTTATAAAGTGGAAAGGTTGAAGGAAGCCACATTGAGGCTTTCAGAACATTCTGAAAGTACTGGAACAGCTAGGTCATTTCCTGAATCAATCAATCAATCAATCAATCAATCAATCAATCTATCAATCTATCTATCTATCTATCTATCTATCTATCTATCTATCTATCTATCTATCTATCTATCGCCCTTGCAGAACCCAGAAGACATTGGGGTTTCAGATCAAAAGATAATAAATCAGAATTTCAGCTTTTGCTTCCTGTTATTTTGATATTCGGTAGCCCTCCAAATTTTTAGTTGAGCAAAAATATTGGAACAGATAGTCTTAAAGTACAACAGAGTAAATCTCCCTTGCCTGCAATAACAGCAGCAAGTGCGCAACCCAGGGACATCACTAAACTGTTGCATTCATCTTGATTGCATCAGTTTGGATGATTGTAATATCTTCAGCGCTGCTCTGTGGAGGTTGCTGCTGAGACCATTGGCTGTTTTCAAAGCTGTCACAATGTTTCTTTCATCAACGCTGTTGCTTTCCTTGCCCAGTCTGTTGCATGTCTTCTTGTTAGTATACCAGTGGTTTCTTTCTTTTTCAGGACATTCCACATTGTTGTGTTGACTATGCACATTGCTTGTACAATGGCCTGACCAACCCTTTTCCAAAAAGGTTAGGTAGTAACATCTTCCAATAATGGAATGATACATTTACAAAATATCAATCATCAATTCCTTATTATGCAATGTAAGAGTGAATAAAGCATTGCCATAGCACAGGTAAAAAGTTGGCAGTTGCAGGCAGAGTTGAACAGGAATATCCATAATGAAATTGAAAGAAACAGGTCAGAGTCACTCACTCACTCACTCATTTCTACCGCTTATCCAAACTACCTCGGGTCACGGGGAGCCTGTGCCTATCTCAGGCGTCATCGGGCATCAAGGCAGGATACACCCTGGACGGAGTGCCAACCCATCGCAGGGCACACACACACACTCTCATTCACTCACGCAATCACACACTACGGACAATTTTCCAGAGATGCCAAACAACCTACCATGCATGTCTTTGGACCGGGGGAGGAAACCGGAGTACCCGGAGGAAACCCCCGAGGCACGGGGAGAACATGCAAACTCTACACACACAAGGCGGAGGCGGGAATCGAACCCCCAACCGTGGAGGTGTGAGGCGAACGTGCTAACCACTAAGCCACCGTGCCCCCCAGGTCAGAGTCAAATACATAAAATAAACAAAACTCAAAAAAACAAGCAAAGCAATGCACAAATACAATGAACATGAATTTCCATGGAACTATTCAATGAAAATTTCAATGAAATAGCAGAGTATACATAGATAAAGTAGGACAGATCAGGGGTACACAATAGAGGAACAAATGAATGACAGGACAGGTGGTGATGACATGAAAACCAAAACACAAGCACATAACATTTGTGACGATGGTAATCATTAGTTGCATTCTGCTGGTGGTGGCAAGAGGTTGAGAAAGTAAGCCCAGATGTCTTCTGATGGACCCCTAGACATCCCAAAGCAAAATGAGAGACACAAGGTTCTCCAGAAGGCCCTGGATCTCCCCTTGGGTCTGATGAATATGGTGATATGCCTGATAGACTCTTTAGCTTAGAGTATAGTCCCATCAGGGGCGTCTTTACAACTGGCTCTTTTTAATTCAGACTGTCCAACAAAGCATCTATCTGAGGATCTCCCAAATTGTTAAAGTGTTTACTCTATCACAGAGAGTACTGGGCCCAGCAACCTTGCCTTATATAACCTATTATTTCTGCTACCTGTCCTAGCCTTCAGGACATGACCATACATAAAACATAAGTATAAAGATTGATTTGTAAACAGAGAACTTTTTCTGAAATCTAAGTTTCTGCTTCTCCACCACAGACTACAACATTGCTGCTTCTGACTTGATCTGCCGTTCTCATAGTGCTTTTCCAGCACTCATAATACAATAATAATTGATTTTAGATAACAAATATCATGCTGATTCTGTATCACATTGCCAAATCAGGTATCAGGCCTTTCTTCTATACAGATCTTTTATAGAGATTTTTGGTTTTTACCTTTATTCCCACTCTACCCAGAACATTAGTGAAACGTGACCACAATGGAAGCACCTCAGACCAGATTTGAGTGGGTGGTACTTTCTCAGTACAGCAGTGACACAGATATGGTGGTGTGTGCAATGTATGAATAACTTTTTCAGGTTTCTAAGCACCTCAGTGCCACCACTGGGTTGAAAAACAGTCCCCAACCAGTCAAAAATAAATCCAACCAACAGCAGCCCTGTAGTTAAAAGTGCTCACCTGAGAATGAAACGCTCTATCTGGGAGCTACTGGACAAAAAGACATAGAAGGTGGCCATGCCTGTAGTCTTCAGGGGTTTAGAAGAAGTCTGGATTATCACAGCACCACCCAGACGCAGGCGCATGAACATGGGGTTCCCTGGAGGTGAACGCAAGAGATTTACATTGCCAACTTTCTTTAGTATCGATCTGTATTGCTGTCCAGTTGTATCCTCCTGAGTTGGACTATGCCACTGCTTGCTGTCTTGAGGAATACACTGGCTGGTTGGACTGGGCCTGGTCTGATAGTAAATCTCTACAGTAGTCCCGTGTGAAAAATCTCTGTGCTCTTTGCTGGATCTGGCACTTGCTGGACTAAACCATGCTGGCTCAGGCCTTAACTTGGCCAAACAGAAGCCTCCATTTTCAGATATAGAGCAGGTCCCTCTGATCTCTTGTGATTTCCAGAAGGCATGTGCTGTAACACAAATGTACCCCTTGTTACTCCACCCTGGACTGACTCGACTTGACAAATCCATCATGTCTTCAGTTTTGTTTGTTGCATAAAACAACAGATGAATAATGGGGGATGCAGAACGCACCTGACGAGCCAGTGTGAAGGCTCTGACCCTGGGACCAGTGTTAATCAACTCTAGAGGAATGGACTGTTCTACAGACATGGGCCCAAAGCTGATGTTGATGGTAGGCTTGCCAGCGAGCCCAGTGATGATGAAGGGTTGTTTCTGTGATTGTTGTGTATAGTTTTCCATTGAGGCCTGACTGATGTCTTTCAGAAAGAAATGATCTGCATTGAGTATCTGGTAGGTCAGTGCTGGTGGAGGGGTTCTTAGGTCTTCTGATAACTCCTCCACCTTTGCTCCTACAGAAGACCATGAATTAGAATCAGTAAACAAATGCTGTTTGATATTTCAGGGGATACATTTTTGCACTCCAAAAAGGCACTCACAAAGGTATAATGGTATTTTAGGTCAAATCATGTTAAGGTAAATTACAGTTAATTTCCAAACCATACACCTAAAACAAATTTTGAGAACACCTACATTAATATTCTCTAACTGGTTTATTTTTTAGGAACCCGGTACATCTGCTCATTCAGGCAAATACAGTGGTGTGAAAAAGTGTTAGCCACTTTCTGATTTTTTATTTTTTTGCATGTTTGTCACACTTTAATGTTTCAGAGCTAATATTAAATATTAGGCAAAGATAATACAAGTAAACACGACATGAAGTTTTTAAATTTATTGATTAGTAAGCAAAAACAAAATCCAAACCTACATGGCCCTGTGTAAAAAAGTGCTTGCCCCTAAACCTACAGTAATAACTGCTTGGGCCATCCTTAGCAGCAAGAAGTGCAATCAAGCGTTTGTGATAACTTGCAATGAGTCTGTTACAGCACTGTGGAGAAATTTTGGTCCACTCATATTTGCAGAATTGTTGTAATTCAGCCACATTGGAGGGTTTTCGAGCATTAACCACCTTTTTAAGGTCATGCCACAGCATCTCAATAGGATTCAGGTCAGGACTTTGACTAGGCCTCTCCAAAGTCTTCATTTTGTTTTTCTTTAACCATTCAGAGGTGGACTTGCTGGTGTGTTTTGGATCATTGTCCAGCTGCAGAACCCAAGTTCGCTTCAGCTTGAGGTCACGAACAGATGGCCGCACGTTGTCCTTCGGGATTTTTTGGTAGACAGCAGAATTTATGGTTCCATTTATCACAGCAAGTCTTCCAGGTCCTGAAGCAGCAAAACTTTGTCAGTCAGGATTTATTGAAGTGATTTCTTGATTGTGAACAGGTGTGGCAGTAATCAGGCCTGTGTGTGGCTAGAGAAATGGAACTCAGGTGTGATAAACCACAGTTAAGTTATGTTTTAACATGGAGCAAACACTTTTTCACAAAGGACCATGTTGGTTTGGATTTTGTTTTCCCTTAATAATAAAAAAATTATATTTAAAAAGTATTTAAATTTGTTTGATGACCTGAAACATTGAAGTGTGACAAACGTGCAAAAAAATAAAAAATCAGGAAGGGGCCAACACTTTTTCACACCACTCTATCTAATCAGTTAAACATGAGACATGCATAACATCATGTAGGCATGATAAAAGAGCTTCAGTTAATATTTACATCAAACATAAGGATGGGGGTAAATGTAATCTTAGTGACTTTAACCACAGCATGACATGGCTATGTATTTCACTCTCACTCACTCTCTCACTCATTTTCTACCGCTTATCCGAACTACCTCGGGTCACGGGGAGCCTGTGCCTATCTCAGGCGTCGTAGGGCATCAAAGCAGGATACACAATGGATGGAGTGCTATGTATTTCAGAAACTGCTAATTTCCTGAGATTTTCACACACAATACTGTAGGTTTTAAACTGAATGGTGAGTAAAAAAAATGGAATAGACCAACCCTCTACAACATGCAATTCAATATGTTTAACTTAAGATTGTTGGGGCCTGTTAGCTCTGCTACCCAATTTATACCAACTGGCCTCTTAAATATATAAACACCTTGGAAAACAAGACTAAAGGAATTGGGAGAATGAAACTAGATATTTTAAACGAGTATAATCGCTTGATAAATGTTAGAGGATTGTGTGAGAGTGTGCAGACGTTTTGAGTTCCCCCTAAATATAAGCAAGTGTTTTATGTGACTGTAACTAAAATCCTAATTAACAGCAATTAAACCATGAAAATGTGCTATATTTGATGTAATATTCAATGATGAAATTTTGCTTGTCAGTCCAGGAAGAAGTCATATCCTTTGTGCCTATTAGTTTTAGTAAAGAACAACTGGATTTTGAGAAACCCTTCACACTTTCAAAAATGGAGGTCAGCCTTTGTGTATTTAAGTGTAAATGAAAAAGGTGTCCCTGTTAGTTCCAGTAAAAAAAGTGCCGCTTCTGTTTCTGTCAATGTAGTGATGAAGGCATGAATTCTGTGCCCATCAGCTACAGCGAAGGAAGTCTGGCCTTTCATCAGTCCCACTGAAGGGGGTGTGGCCTTCGTGCCACATTTTTCATTTTTCACAGACTTCCTGGTGTATTATTCAGTCATCTTCAATCTTATTCAGACTGTAAATGTTGTCACAGGGTAAAAAAATTCATTCCCTTATAACACAAACACCATACACTCCCCAGAGCCTCACTCTGGAACTATGAAAGAGGATTTCTTCATATGCAGCCCCCTCAGAGAGCAGGGGGAAAAGCAGTCATAAACGCTCTTATCAGGTGTTCAGAGCCTCAAGACAAGCAGCATGCCAAATCCCTTCTTGAGAAGACACTTAGCCAGAGACACTGAGGGTTCATCTTGACACTGCGCTTCTTTGATGTTGTATTGTTGTTTCAGAAAGGCTTTCCCATGTGTTATACAATCCATCGAAATATATTACACATTGTTTTTGTCTCATCACTTTTACTGTCATCACTTCTAAGAAAACTCCATGTATTAAAAATTAATCGGCATCACATACAACTGCAAATGATCAATGGTGCACTGATTTACAAAGCACATATTTTAATATGTTTTTCACATTATGCCACATACTCTGCATTAATCTGATGTTATCCGATGTTATATTTAATTTAGTGGTATGGCAACGGACGAAGATGTCCTTTTGGCCAGAAAAACAGCATCAAGGCTTTATCGGTGCTGGATAGACAACTTGAATTTCCACTCTATTATTCAGGTTATCTCTGAACCAGAACAGCCGCACACCTCAATGACACACTGCTAATCCGTTTGATGAACCTTCCTACTGGCTTCATATCGATTTTAATGCTATGAGGTTAACAAATAAATCCTGTCTCTAAGCTGGGGATGGAAATCCCATGCGGACTCAAAGTAGGTTAATGGCTACAGCTGCAGGGGTGAAGCACACTAACTAGTGAGTACAAGGTTGTCCGAGTATATTAGGCCAAGGTCTGGGTTCCAACTGCATCTAATTATCACTCTGATCAATGGCTAATCTTATGTTTTTGATGATTTACACTGCCATGAGTCAGAATCACAATGTTTTTACACTCGTGTAGGATATTACCTACAGTATAACACTGCCTGTTCACTAGCAATATCCAGATGATTGGTCCCCAACCTTTGTAGACTACAGACCGGTTTCATAGTAAGACATCATTTCATAGAACAGCAGGTCGGGGCTGGGTGGTTAAAATATAATTACACAATGAGCATAACAAGTGACTGAAACAGTGCATCCAGAGGAATAGACGGATGTTATTAAACCAGAATAAGTCTTTTCAAAATAAAGCGTCTTTTAGAGTGTAATTGTCAATAAAACAGAAATACATTTTTTTTTTTGGCCCGGTACCAATTGACCCATTGACCAGCACCAGTCTGCAGCCCGGTGGTTGGGGAGCACTGATTTATAAATATGTGTATGGCTAAGGTTTTTATAAAAAAAACTTCCTTTTGTCAGAAGATTTGTACATAATGTTTATAAATGTGCTTACACGGTCAATGTTACACATCTTGAAATACTATTTTTGTTATATAAAGTTTTGCTTTTGGTAATTGTTTGCTGAAATAAAACTGTTTTCCTTGATAAAAATTCCTTGAATACAGATACTACACATAAGCCTGTTTAGCTTCTGGAAAACTGTGACATTTATACTGTTTGTTTTATAATGTATTATATATAATGTAAGTTGAATATGTACATTAATTAAATTAATTAATTTAATAGCACCAATAATCTGCTATTTTCTTTAAATCAGGATTTCAAATCTTATTATTGTTCTTGTGGTTATTATTCTGTATTAATGCAAACTGTATCAGACATTTCTAAATTTACAAAAGCTCGTAAATAAGAAAATTGTGCAATCAATTTAATATTAATTTGTAAAGGAAACACTTACCTTTGATTATTGTAGCAAGGCACATGGCCATGGTGATTTGCAGCATCATCATTGGCAAAAACTCTGTGCTTAACATCACTACAAACTCCAAGCTACAAAACAGTTAAATGCAGTGACCATGAAGCTCACTGGCTCCTAAAACCCACCATTACCATTGTGCAGACAGAGGACTGTGCAACACTCTTCACCCTGTGGAGCCAAACATCCTGTTTCAGGATTATCCCTTTAGGCTGAATGCCTCTGTGGAGTCACATGATCTGGATCAAATAAAACAGAAAAGTACTTCAAGAACAGCAATAATAATAATAATAATAATAATAATAATAATAATAATAATAATAATAATAATAATAATAATAATAATAATAATAATAATAATAATAATAATCATAATAATAATAATAATGATGATGTTGATAATAATAATAACAACAACAACAACAACAACAACAATAATAATAATAATAATAATAATAATAATAATAATAAAATTGTACAAATGGTAATGAATTAATTCACACTAAGATCTCATCCACAAGTCTATTTTTGGTGCAAACTAGTTTAAAAAAAAATCAGGACTGCTTTTCTTTCCTTCTTAGATAAGAATCTGAACAAAAATGGGACTGGGAAACATTTTCATAGATGCTACATTCAATAAATTATTTGATTTGGTAATCCACTTTAGAATTTCCAAACCCTACTTCTGGAGAATGTTATGAAATTACTTTATGTGAAAAACTCTCTCTTTTTATTACTGTGGAATATTGGAGTTGTAGAAAAAATATGGGTAGAAGAACATTTCTTACTGGTGGTTTTGTGTGTTGGCTCCATGTGAGCAGGGAAACTCCACAACTAATTACAGTGTCTTCATCTCCTTCAGGCCCCAATTACATGTACATACCCCTGTGTTAATGAGGCATGTTGTACACATTTCAAAAAATAATATGCAGTGAAATCTAGTTGTACTGAAGAGAGGCCATGACTTTATCTGCTGGCTTTTTGATTAAAAAAGTGATATTAAAATAAATAAATAAATAATAATAAATATTTAATGCCGTAAGACAACTGCGCCCCCTACTGACTGTGGCTATAAATAGAATAAACCAACATTTCTCAATAAATACACACTATGATTATATTTGTTAAATATTTATTAGAATTTAAATAAAACTTTAAAGTGACAGATTTTATTTTCGACCTCAATATAACGCATGTTCAATGAGGTATAAAAATTGTATTCAATAAGAAACAAAAATTAAAATGAGTAATGTAATTAATCCCAGTGGTGAAGGAAGTTATATACTTTGTCACTTGAAAGTTTGTGAACCCTTTAAAATTCCTATATTTCTACATAAATATGACCCAAAACTTAAAAGTAAACAAAGTGAACGCAATCAAACAAATGAGCCAAAAATATTATACTTCTTCATTTAATTATTGATAAAAATAATCCAGCATTACATACAGTATCTGTGACTTGCAAAAGTATGTGAACCTTTTCTTTCAGTATAATAAGCAATAACTGCAAGTAAATATTCTGGTAACTTTTGATCACTTCTGCACAACAGCTTGGAAGAATTGTCCTCACACAAACTGCTTGTTTCAGGTCCTTCCACAATTGTTATTTGGATTAAAGTCAGGACATAATCATTCTTTGGGAGACAGACTTGAGTGCTTGTGTTTCCTGTCTTGGTGTATGACCCATTTTCTCTTGAGATTCAGTTCATGGACAGATGTCTTGCCATGTTCACTGATCACTGGCATAATTCTGAATTCATTGTTCCATCAATGATGGCAAGCTGTCCTGGCCCAGATGTAGCAATACAGGCCCAAAGCATGATTCTACCACCACCATGTTTCACAGAAGGTATAAGGTTCTTATGCTGGAATTCAGTATTTTCCTTTCTCCAAAAATAATGCTTCACATTTTAAGTTTAACAGTTTAATAGTCCACATGATCTTTAGCAAACTTCTTTTTGGAGAGTAGTGGCTTTCTCCTTGCAACTCTGCCTTGCACACCAAGGTTGTTCAGTGTTCATGAACATTAACATAAGCCAATGTACCAAAGGCCTTTATTTGCTTGGAAGTTACCATGGGCTCCTTTCTGACCCAACAGACTATTACATGTCTTCCTTTGGGGGTTATCTTTGATGGTTCCTACATCTTTAGAGAAGATTTTGTAACCTTTTCCAGCCCAATGAGAAAAAATAACTTCTTTTCTTAGGTCCTCAGAAATCTCACTAGTTTTTGCCATAATCCACTTCCACAAACGTGCGTCATGAACATCAGATTTTGATAGATCTCTGTTCTTTAAATAAAATAGGGAACTTACAGAGACCTAATTGTCAACCCATTGACTGAAATTGACAGATGGACTCTAATTTTACCGTGAAATTAAGTAATAATTCTAGAGTTTCTCATACTTTTGCTTCTTGAAGGTGTATAATATTGGAACATTTTCCTGAATAAAAAAATGACCAAGTATATTATATTTGTCTGATTTGTTTGACTGGGTTCACTTTGTCTGCTTTTGGTGTGAAAATGATGATGTTTTGGGATGTTTTTTTGTATAGGAAATTTAAAGGGTTCACAAACGTTCAAGCGACACTGTATGTGAAGAAGCAATGACAAATAAGTCAAAAGGTTTGTTGTGATGTATCGATTTTTTTCATCATGTGTAAGTAAATCTTACAAAATTTCATCTTCTGATTCGTTTGATTAGGCATAGAAGCATCCACAAATATTGTACAAATACACAAATAACATTATTAGGAGTTACCTGCTAAAGGAGACCAGGTCAGTGCATGTTTTGTGTAAATATAGAGTCTCTCAAATTAGTCATTTAAGGAGAAAGAATCATTGATGAATAACAAATGGTCAGCTGGTTATTTTGGTATTCCATCCTTTTATATGTTTAATACCTATATGATTGTTGAAGGGTTCCTCAAAATATGACTCATCACAGCTTTACTGCAATGATCAAGGTCACTGTGAGAATAAGGAGACATCGAACAAAATAAAACAGGCTTCATCAATCATGTGTCAGTTAGAAGACACATGCAGGCCTGTCCCCTTGTCTCTCTGGTCCTCTTTGACGTTGCTGTCAGATCTGTGCATGACAAAGCATGGCTTAATGTCCTGCTGTTTGATAAAGACATGCACTAGCCATTAATATGGGAAATAAATCAGACTGAAACGTCTCCTGTGCCATGCAGTGTTTAACCTCATAGAGCTATTCAGTGTGGACCTTCACAATGCTAAAGCAAATGCTTATTTTAATGAAAAAGACACCTCTAGCATAAAAGTGGAAACTATTTTTCTTCTGAAAACATGCTTGGAGTTTATATTTCACCAAAAAATGGTAATCAGAAGAAAGAAGAAGCCACAGGAAATGATGGTGCCATCGACTGATCTGATCTTAAGAGTTTTATTTTTAACATTCAAAGACATTGTTGGAGATAAATCATTGCGCATGCTGGAATGCAGAGAATTAATTAATGCAGTTTATTTAGGATTTGGCTGGCACTAGTCTTTAATGCTGTGATCACACAATTTGCAAATCATCTGCACTGCATTACTCACATCTGGGAAAAGTTCCAGGTTGTGAGATGTAAGCTACAGTACAGTACCTTGTGGTTTTGATCTTTGGTATTATGCATAGTCCCAAGTCCCAGTGTGCAAAGGTAAAAAAGAAGTATCAATGAAATGTGTTTGCATTGTTTTCTTTTCAAAAAATGCACAGCATTTAATGAGAGACAAAATACTATATTGTATGATCTGAGAACTAATTACAGGTTGGGCAAACATGAATATAAAAGAAATATGTTATGGCTTGAAGCGATTAATTAAAAAACAAATTTTTCCCATAATGAAAAATTCATACTTTTTTCCTCTCCTTTGGACTGATATCTAAAGAATAAAACTTTGTGGCGTGTTGTTATAGTATTTTTTTCCCCTTTAACAGCAAATCTGTAAGCATTTTATTCCTCTTATACTGTATAGCATTTTTTTTAAACTAATGAACTAAGCTCTATCTGTTTGTAGCTACATGTATAGTTGGCATCAGCAAAATTCTCACCCATCCCCTTTTATGAAAATAATAATACATCCCATAATAAAAATCCCACAAACAAAACATCAACTCCTCCGTCCTGAAGGCTTTCGGTATAACATAGGTTCTGGCTACTTATTGGTCAGAAGGTGCTAATGATTTAACACCAGCTCTGACAGCAGTGCAGTTTGATGCATTTGTTCAACTGTTATCATTTATAAAAATAAAAACAGAATATTTATCCTTCAACCTATCCATCCATTCCCTAACCCACAGAGATGCCAAGACTTCCCTGTCTCCAGCAGCTTCCTCACGCTCCTCCTAGGGGATCTCATGCAATCCCACACCAGCTGGGAGATATAATCCCTCCAGCGGGTTCTGGGTCAACCTCAGGGCCTCTGCATAGATGCACACCTAGAGGTACATCTCTAAACGGAAGCGTCTGGGGGCAAACCACCTCAAACTGGTGCCTCTCAATGCAGCGGATCATGGCTCTACTTTGAACCTCTCCTGGATTTCCAGACTTCTCACCTGATTTTGGAAAGTAAGCCTGGATACCTTGTGGAAAAATCTCATTTCAGCTGCTTGTATTTGTGAACTTGTTCTTTTGGTCATTAAAACTAAATACATGGAATAAAAATGTGAAAGCCTTCCATGACATGTTTATTTAACATTAATGGAAGGATTCTCTGGAGTCAGTGCTTTGGAAAGGTACAACTGTAAATGTAACTGCTCTGACACAAAATTCCTTTAGGGCTGAGGAGATAATTGGGATATTTGTTTATGTACGCAATCCGCCCTCTGCAAATGATCCAAAATGCAGCTGCACGGCTTGTTTTCAACCTGCCAAAGTTCTCGCATACCACCCCGCTGCTGCGATCCCTCCACTGGCTTCCGGTAGCTGCACGCATCAGATTCAAAACACTAATGCTGGCCTACAAAGCCAAAAATGGACCAGCTCCCTCTTACCTCAAAGCCCTCATCACTCCTCACACTGCACCCCACACCCTCCGATCTACCAGCACTGCTCGACTGGTTCCACCATCTCTCAGGGTAAGAGGCAAGTATACTACAAGACTCTTCTCTGTTCTGGCACCAAGGTGGTGGAACGAACTTCAACTAGAGGTCCTGACAGCTGAGTCACTGGCTATTTTCAAGCGGCGGTTGAAGACCTACTTATTCAGGAAACACTTCAAATAGCACTTCTTTCCTTTTCCTTTGCATTTAAAAAAAAAAAAAACACAACCTTTGACACTTTTTCATTGTAACTTTGAACAAATGTTTTAAACTCATGGTATCTTAAGTATGTAACCTAGTGAGCCAGCATTAATGTATCCAATGTTAGGGATTTAAGCACTTATGTACATTGCTCTGGATAAGGGCGTCTGCCAAATGCCGTAAATGGAAATGGAAATGGAAATGGAAATGTTTAACAGTAGTTTATTATTTACTTATTATAATAGTGGCATGTTTCCGAAAGTTCATCACGACTGTAGGAATAATCTTGACATTTATATAAATCAATACAGAATTGTGTTATTAATTAACGGTGCAAAGAAAGTATGTGATACGGTTTGTCACTGTATGAAGACAACTTCATTACTTGAGTTAAATAATGTGGTTTATTGCTTTGCATTTCATTCACATCATCATCATTTAATTCAGCAGCTCTGTGATCCCCACAAGCACCCTTGTATGATCTAATACCTATAATGAGTGTATTGTTTAAGTAATGGACTGTTTGGTTTCCAGTCTGACTAGCGTAAGGCTCAAGTGAAGAAGCGAAGTCTGTGTTGTTCAGTCAAAGCCATGTGACAGTGATGTATGGAGCAGGTCGTCTGGTGCTGGACTCGCTCTCGGTGTTCTGTGATAGGTGATAAATGGATGTGCCTCTCCAAGCGTGTTGTGGATGTATATCACCTTAGTCCCCTCAGGAAGAATAGATCAGTTAAAGCCAGGATATAATGTTGAGCCACCTTCATCTTGTTGGAACGAGAAGAAAAATCTAAGAAGTCTAAGTACTTTTAAAAATGTATAATGGCCATAACAAAAGTGATCACAACTGTCAGTTCTGACACCACCAACGTGAGGAAACTGATAACAGTATAAGCGACTGAATCATCACTACTCCGTCCAACAGCATCATTCAACCCAACATGGGGAAAGTGCTCAGTTTAAAACATTGCCTCACACATGAAAATTAACCAATTTATCTGCAATTTGAACAAGTAGCTTAGACTGTTGTATAAAAGCTTTTTACAACTTTTTTTTTAATTCCATTAACAATAAAGACAAAAACATGCATGGCAAAAGCAAAGGTGCTGTAATATGTATTGATTCTAGAAGGAGATGCTGGTGACTATAGATTTTTGAGGACAGGATGACATTAATAGGCCCAAACAATACTTACCTCATGTTATATGCTACTATCTACTGTATTTTTAAAGGAATTGAGGAACTTGAGAGTTGACATGAATTTAATGAACCGATTTAGTGTATATCCAGTTTTCTACTAGAGAACAGAAAGATGTAGTCTGATCTTAAAGCCTAAAAGTCTAACAGCACAGAAAGACAATACAATTCCCTTGATCAAACTGAGGAACTTTGACAACACTGCCAAAACTTGACAACACTGTCACCTCACTGTTTAATTTGCCTCATTGGTTACAACATTTAGTTCATTGATCTTTTAGATGCACAGTTCTTTTATCTTCCACATTGCAACTTTATTGAAATTATACATTATCATTTTATCATTAGTGGTGCAATAATGATGCTTTCTGTTTGGAGTGCACTCCATAGACACACTAACACTGTTTGTAGCTAAAAATACCAACGTTCATATATAAAAAGATTTTAATTTCATGTGAATGTTGATGCAAATACAAAACTGACATTTTAAGGAGGCTGTGAATGCACTGTAAAACTGCACCTGACATTATCAGAATAAAAAAAATTTTGATTTTTCTCAGAACAAAACTTGAACAAAAAAGAACTACAACACTGTGTACATGCTGTCACAACACAGCACCGCTCATCCGCTCCCAATTACCAGACTACTGAGTGCACACACCTGTTCCTTATTCCCCATACTCACACTCATCCTTCATAAAGAGACTTTCATTACCAGCCTGGTGATGTAAACATTCTACTTTTTCCCATATACCTGAACTTCAGAGTCTTGTTCTTCTGTGACTGATGTTCTGGTTTTCTGACTTCTACCTGTGTCTTTATATTTGTATTTTCTCTGCATTGCCTTCACTAAAGCTGTCAGATGCTACAGAATCTGCCTCAGCCTATCTTTCATGAAAGATGCACTATGTATAACCAACCAGCTACAAACACTATTTTTTTTCTGTCAAATGTAATAAAAAAAAAAAAAAAAGCAAGAGTCAATTTAAAAATACAAATTAAAAAATCGTATTCAGTGATATACAGTATGGATGATGAGATGAGTAGTAGTTACAAGCAGCAAAAAAAAATCTAACTGATGTCCAGTATGATGGCAGTACATTTCTGCAGGTACAGTGCTGTAATGATCACATTAATCACTGCATCTTTGGTTTAAATTAACAGTACAACTTCCACTCTCATTGTTCAGCAGTTTAGATCCAGTTCATTGTACAAGTTTGCATTACATTTTTTTATATCATGCTCTGACAGTTACATATACAATGTGAAGCCTCAAGACACCAAGACAATCATAAAATGAGCGCGTGCTCTAAACTATTTTATCTCACTTTAATTTGCTATTTTATGCCTCTCTTTGGTACTGTGGTGCCTCCGGGCAACATGAAGAAAAAACATCAACCAACATTTTTTGAAATCCATACTTCATCAACAGGGGACGAACTAATACTATCCAACAGAAATAAAGAAACAGAAGAAAATTGGTGATACAGTATGAGCCACTGGCAGCCAGTCTGACTTTAGAAATAGTACATGAGTTGCATTTGTAATATAGATCTTTTTATATACATCACATCTTCTTCTAAAGGCTGGTTTAAGTCACTGTCTTTTGACACAGATGTTCTAAAAGTATTTAATTGTTGTATTATCTTATGGTAGAATATTGATAATATCGCCTTGAGGCAACAGACTCAACACACACACACACACACACACACACACACACACACACACACATAATATGTTTTGAGAATTTATATATATATATATATATATATATATATATATATATATATATATATATATATATATATATATATATATATGTACATATATACATATATGTTATATATACATATAACAAAGGAAATCAACAAAATGAGTATCTGATCTTAGTAAAAAGTTAGGACATCCTATGCCCTAATAGCTAGTGTTTACCTCTTTGTCTGATATAACTTCAGTGAGATGTTTCTTGTAGCCATCTACTGTACAAGTTTCTGACATCAACTGGAAGAAGGTTTCCCCCACTCGTCATTGCAGAATTCTTTCAGCCGTTTGATGATTGAAAGGATTCTTGCATGCACAGTCCTTTTCAAGTCACCCCACAGGATTTCAAGATAACTACGATTTAAATTTAGGCTTTAACTTGGCCATTACAGAATTCTCAGTTTTTTACTTCAGCCAGTCCTGGTGGATTTACTGGTATGTTTCTGTCTTGTTGCAAGGTCCAGTTCCGCTTCAGCTTCACTTTTTTGACAGATGGTCTCACAAGCACCTTCTGATACAATGTAGAATTCATAGTGGATCCTATGATGATGAGCTGGCCAGGTCCTGCTGCAGTAAAGCATCCACAAACCATAACAATTCCACTTCCATATTTCACAGTTGGTATAAGGTCCTTTTGCTGAAATGCCGTAGTTTGTTTATGCCAAACATGCCCTTTGTTATGGTCTCCAGATAATTCACTTTTAGACTCATCTGTCCAAAGCACATTATTCCAGAAGTCATGGACTTTGTCTCTGTGTTCTTTGGCAAACTTCAGTCTTGCCCTCCTATGCACACCTCCTATGATAATTTAAGTTGTACAGTCTCTTTCTGATTGTAGATTCATGCACTTTGACATCAACTGTACAGTAGCAAGAGCTTGCTGTAGGTCCTGTGATGATATTTTATATCCAGTTTTTGTATAAATCATTAAGAATCTCGCAGTCTGCTCTTCAGGTGAATTTGCTTGGATCCCCTGACCTGGCCTGTTGGCAGTTATTTTAAATCTTCTCCACTTGTAAATGATTTTCCAGACAGTGGAATGGCTGATTACAAATTCTTTTGAGATCATTTCATACTGTATCCCTTACCAGACTCATAAGCATCAACAATCTTCTTTCTGAAGGCCTCAGAGAGCTCTGGAAGTTTAACATGGCACCTCATGGCAAAGAACTCTCTGAGGATCTGAAAAAAAGAATTGTTGCTCTACATAAAGATGCCGTAGGCTATAAAATGTTTGCCAAGACCCTAAAACTGAGCTGCAGCACAGTGGCCAAGACAATACAGCAGTTTAACTGGACAGGTTCCACTCAGAACAAGCCTCGCCATGGTCGAACAAAGAAATTGAGTGCACGTGGTCAGCATTATATCCAGAGGTTGTGTCTGAGAAATAGACATATGAATGCTGCCAGCATTGCTGCAGAGGTTGAAGGGCTGTGGGGTAGCCATAGTCAGTCCTCAGACCATACGCCGCACACTGCATCAAATTGGTCTGCATGGCTTTCATCCCAGAAGGAAGAATCTTCTAAAGATGATGCACAAGAAAGCCCACAAACAGTTTGATGAAGACAAGCAAACTAAAGACAAGGATTTCTAGAACCATGTCCTGTGGTCTGATGAGACCAAGATAAACTTATTTGGTTCAGATAGTGTCAAGTGTGTGGAGACAACAAGGCGAGGAGTACAAGAAAGCCCACAAACAGTTTGCTAAAGACAAGCAGACTAAGGACATGGATTACTGAAACCAAAGACAAATGTGTCTTGCCTACAGTCAAGCATGGTGGTGGCAGTGTCATGGTCTGGGGCTGCATTAGTGCTCCCGACACTGGAAAGCCACAGTTCATTGAGGCAACCATGAATGCCAACATGTACTGTAACATACTGAAGCAGAGTATGATCCCCTCCCATCGGAGAGTAGGCCGCAGGGCAGTATTCCAACATGATAACGACCCCAAACACGCATCCAAGATGACCACTGCCTTGCCAAAAAAACTGAGGGTAAATTTGATGGACTGGCCAAGCATGTCTCCAGACCTAAACCCTATTGAGCATCTGTGGGGTATTCTCAAATGGAAGGTTGAGGAGCGCAAGGTCTCTAACATCCACCAGCTCTGTGTCATGGAGGAGTGGAAGAGGAGTGTTGTCATGGAGGAGTGGAAGAAGACTCCAGTGGCAACCTGTGATGCTCTGGTGAACTCCATGCCCAAGAGGGTTAAGGCAGTGCTGGAAAATAATGGTGACCATACAAAATATTGACACTTTAGGCCCAATTTGGACATTTTCACCTAGGGCTTTACTCACTTTTGTTGCCAGCGGTTTGGACATTAATGACTGTGCGTTGAGTTATTTTGAGAGGACAGCAAATTTACACTGTTATACAAGCTGTACACTCACTAATTTACACTGTAGCAAAGTGTCATTTCTTCAGTGTTGTCACATAAAAAGATATAATACAATATTTACAAAAATGTGAGAAGTACAGTAAGTACACCCCTCACATTTTTGTAAATATTTTATTATATCATTTCATTTGACCCCACTGAAGAAATGACACATTACAAAAGTATTCTGACCCCTGATCAATTAACTCATATTCTTAAGTTATAAATGGTATGCTGAAATTTCATTCTGATGGGTATTTTATTTGAAAACAATGAAATTTCAGAAACTGGAAAATGCAGTCAACCAGTCAACCATATTAAGAGCACTGCATAATTCTTGCCTGTGTTGGAAGGTGGCAAGAAAGAAGCTGTTACTCAAAAAATACCATCTGAAAGCAGGTCTGGATTTTTTTTTTTTTTCAAAAAGTATGTGAGTAACCCAGCTGTGACTTGCAAGAAGGTTTTGTGGTCAGTTGAGACCAAGATAGCACTTTCTGGCCAAAACTTAAAGCGCTATGTGTGGCACAAAAATAACAGTTCTTATGCCTGAAGACACACCATCCCTACAGTGAAATATGGTGGTGGCAGCATCATGTGGTGGAGATGCTTCTCATCGGCAGGGACTGGGCATCTTGGTAGAATTGAAGGAAGAATGGATGGAGCAAAATATAGGGAAATACTACAAAAGTGCCTGTCTGCTAAAAAACTGAAAACCGGGAGGAAATTCAACTTTCAACAGGACAATGATCCAAAGCACAATTCCAAAGCAACACTAAAGTGGCTTAGGAACAAAAACATAAATGTCCTACAGTGGTCAATTCAATGTCCTGATCTCATTTCTATTGAAAATCTGTGGCACTATTTGAAAATTTCAGCACAAAAGTGTAACCCAACCAATCAAACATTTATTGCAACAAAAGTTGGCTCAACCAAATATTAATATGTGGGGGTTGAATACTTATGCAAGCAAGATCTTCTTCTTCTTTTACTTTTGCTTTTTCTCGTTCTGGGGTGCCTCAGCGAATCATCTGTTTCCACCTATCTCTATCCTCGACATCCCCTATTCTCGTACCAATTACCTTCATGTCCTCCTTTAACACATCCATATATCTCCTCTTTGGTATTCCTCTTGACCTCTTACCTGGCAGCTCCATCTCCAACATCCTTCTACCAATTTAACCATCTCCCTCCTCTGTACATGTCTAAACCATCTCAATCTATCCTCTATGACCTTGTCCCCAAAACATCCAACCTGAGCTATCCCTCTGATGTGAACGTTCCTAATCCTGTCCATCCTCGTCACTCCTAAAGAGAACCTTAACATCCTCATCTCTACTACCTCCATCTCTGCCTCATGTCTTTTCCTCACTGCTACAGTCTCTAACCCATACAGTATAGCTGGGCTTACTACTGTCTTGTACACCTTTTCTTTAATTCTTGCTGACATTCTTCTGTCACACAACACTCCACTCCAATCCTTCACTCGCCCCTTCACCTCTTTTCCACACTCCCCGTCACACTGGATGGTTGACCCCAAATACTTAAACTCCTGCACCTTCTTGACCTCAGCCCCCTGTAACCTCACACTTCCCTCCCTCTCGTTCAAACACATGTATTCTGTCTTACAACGACTGACTTTCATTCCTCTTCTTTCCAGAGCAGACCTCCACCTTTCCAGGTGTTCCTCCACCTGCTCCCTACTCTCACTACACATCACAATGTCAACCTCAAACATCATTGTCCATGGCAACTCCAGTCTGACTTCATCTGTCAATCTGTCCGTCACCAGAGCAAACAAGAAGGGACTCAAAACTGATCCTTGATGTAGCCTCACCTCCACATTGAACTCCTCTGTCTGACCTACAGCACATCTCACTGCTGTCATACTCCTCTCATACATATCCTATACTACTCTGATGTACTCCTCTGCCACTCCTGACATCCTCATACAGTACCATAGCTCCTCTCTCTGCACCCTGTCATACGCTTTCTCTAAATCCACAAAGATGCAGTGCTGCTCTTTCTGACCATCTTTGTACTTCTCTATTTACATTCTCAAAGAAAAATTGCATCAGTAGTGCTCTTTCTGGGCATGAAGCCAAACTGCTTCTCACAAATATCCACTTCCTTTCTTAGTTTCTACTACTCTTTCCCATAGCTTTATTGTGTGGCTCATCAACTTTTTACCTCTGTAGTTACTACAACTCTACACATCACCCTTGTTTTTACTTTCTTCAGTCCTTTCTATGTCCCACTTTTATCTAGCCTCTATCTCTAAATGCTGTCCTGTATTTCCTCATTCAACCACCATGTTTCCTTATCTTCTTTTCTCCTTCCAGATGACACAACTAGCACCCTCCTTCCTGTCTCCCTGATCACTTCTACTGTAGTTTCCCAGTCATTTGTAAGCTCTTCCTGACCTCCCAAAGTCTGTCCCAGCTTCTGTCTGAATTCCTCACAACTTCCACCACTTGGTCCTCTTTTCTATCTATTCTCTCCTCTTCTTCCTGACCACCAGAGACATCTTACACATCACCATCCAATGCTGTCTGACTACACTTTGTCCTAACAGCACCTTGCAGTCACTTATCAGATTGCCTCATCTATAAAGAATGTAGTCTTCCTGCGTACTTCTACCGCCAATCTTAAATCTAACTCTATGTTTCTCTCTCTTCTGGAAATAAGTGTTAACTACAGCCATTTCCATTCACTTAGCAAAGTCCACCACTATCTGTCCTTCTAGGTTCCTTTTCTTAACACCAAACCTGCCCATCATGTCTTCATCACCTCTGTTCCCCTCACTAACATGCCTATTGAAGTCTGCTCCGATCACTACTCTCTCCCATCTGGGAATACTCTCTATCACTTCATCTAATTTGCTCCAGAATCTCTCTAACTCTCTAATCTCTTCTAACTCACAACCTTCTTGTGGAGCATAACCTCTGATGGCAATCAACCTCACCCCTTCAATTTCTAAACTGATAACCCTGTCTGATACTCTTTTCACCTCTAAAACATTCCTCACAAACTCATCTTTCAGGATCATTCCTACCCCATTTCTCTTCCTATCCACACCATAATAAAACAGTTTGCATTCCCCTCCAATACTACATGCTTTGCTTCCCTTCCACCTGATCTCCTGCTCACAAAGTATATCTACCTTCCTTCTTTCCATCATGTCCGCCAGCTCTCTAACATTCCCTGTCATTATACCAACATTAAGAGACCCTATTCTCAGACCTATACTCCTGCCTTTCCTCTTCTCTCTCTGCCAATGAACCCTTCTCCCTCCCCACCTTCCTCAACCAACAGTAGCCCAATTTCTGCCAGCACCTTGTAGGTCGACAGTGCCAGTGGCGGTCGTTGTTAACCAGGCCCTCGACCGAACCGGTATGGAATTCACACTGACGACTTTAAATTTGCAACCCTCTCTATTTATCCAGGCTTAGGACTGGCACAGAAATCACTGGCTTGCAACCCCTGTGGCTAGATTTTATGCAAGCAAGATTGAAGTTCTTTATTTTTCTAAAATATTACAAAAGCACAATGTAACTTTCCAATAACTGATCTAAAGTTTCAGTGTTTTCAAATAAAATATCCATCAGAATGAAATTTCAGCATGTATACAAACATGATGCTGGACTTAACACTGCTCTTTGCTCAAGATGAAAACTAGGCTTAGGTCCTAGATCAGAGTAATTTAGACAAACTCACCTCTGTGTGCACAATTGCTGAACAGTGCTTAAGCCTGTATTTAACTGAGTTCATATGCAATTTAAATCCTAGCATTTAAATTCATAATGCATAATGCTAGTGGAGAATTCTTCATGTTTCTGCTAACACATTGCGTTATGGACCATAGAGAACTGTTTACAAAGCTTCAGTGCCCTGAGTATGTTCAGCACCTGGGGCACTAACTCAGACTGCATGGACATCAGTATATCCGCATTTAATAGCTATCTGCTTCATATTATGGCTCATTTAAGGAGAACACGACCCTGGGGAACAATTATGTTCAAAGAACCCAGACATTTCATCATAGAAATGGATATTAGAAAAGAATATGGTGCCCAGCTCAGGCTGTGTCCTTTATGAGCATTTCTGCTATTGAATACAACCCTGTCATTTCCGGTGTGGTTGTGAAATATTCACAGAGAGGCAGCAAGATGAACGAGTTGCTGCGTCCTCACTCAGGGCTCTTGTTAAAAGCAGGCATTGATTGAGAGGTCAAAGCTGGAGAGAAGTTTAAACATTGTCTGGCCCACAGCCACATAGGATCATTACGGCTCATTCCTGACTAGTAGGAGAGCAGGGCTAAGAGCCAGAAAAACTTGGTGATATACGAGCATAATTAACTCCGTCCCTCCATCTCTTGGGGCAGTGATATCCCATGGCTCAGCTCCGTCCTGCATTCCAACAATGTCCCACACGATTGCTTCTACTTGGGCAATTATTCAGCCACACAGCCCAGCCAGTGCAATCAGTGCTTTATGCAGGAGGTGATGACAACTGTCCTGAGAGCATTTTGATAAAATAATGATTAGTACACACCACTGTGTAGGTTATATACACACCGCACACGTGACTCAATTACCGAAAATAAAACACACCCAAAAAAGGCCATCCAACTGTTTAAGGGCTTAACATGATCACTTGAACAAGCATTATGAAAGCCCAAACAAACTAAATCAATCTAGCATTATAATACAGCTCTAACAAGCTAACTTGAAGTTGCATTATAATAGCCCAAACAAACTAAATCAAACTAGGGTTATAATAGCCCAAACAAACTAACTCAATGTAGCATTATAATACTTCTAACAAAGCTAACTGAAACTAGCATTATAAGAGCCCAAACAAGCTAACTCAGTGTAGCATTATAATAGCTCTAACAAGCTAACTAAAACTAGCATTATAGTTCTAACAAACTTAACTCATACTAGCATTATAATAGCTCAAACCAACTAACTTAACCTGTTCAACCTTAGGACAATAAGCCTTTTGCTTGAAAACAGCATGCTGAAATTAAAATGAGTATATCTCAAAAACTAGGTGTGTGTATATATAATTCCAGTTCAGAGTAAAAGATGGAACACAGCAAAAAATAAATAAGTAGTGGTAGATAAAGTAGATAAAGGAATCTTTTGTTTTGTTTTTTGTCTCAGAGTGCTCATCCATATACCATTTGAATCTGCAGAATCAGGCTGTGTTTGAAATGTTTACAAATGTTGAAATGTTTACATTATAATAGCCCAAATTAACTCAAACTAGCATATAATAGCCATAACTAACTACACATGAGAAGGGAATGAGATGCTATGGGCTGACGCTATGGGAACGATTCTTTGAGGAAGCTGTGTCTGAAGCTCTGTGTGCACACACAGCAATTTAATGGCAGGCCAGGGCATTGGATGAGGTGATACTGCTAGTGGACTGAGCTCTAATGCCTAGATGTGAAGCAACACTAGGCTGTGTAATGGCAGACAAACAGGGATTAGGGCTTATGCCTCAAGCTCGAGCGGTGGACAGTTCTCAGGCGCTTGCCGGGTAAAGAATGCACAGTCTCTCCTGTTAGACTGACTCATGGTGTGAAGGACAGTAGGCCTGCAGGATGACAACCAGCCATCCTGGGCACATTTGGGACATATTCTGCCGTAGGGTGCAAGACAGACTTGAATATCCCAGGTGCAAATTCAAGGCAGACAGATCTCCCACTCTTTTGAGGGTGGTCAATTCTAAGAGTAGAGCTGTCTTCAATTTCAGAAATTTCAGAGACTGACTCCATGGACCTCTATGAGGTCCCAGGAAGCGAGGCGTGGTGTCTGCAGTATGGTCTCAGCTGCACAGAAAACCAGAGACCAGGAGGCACCTACCCAAGGAGGCCCTGAGGACTAGTTCATGGTTCACAGCAATGGCCACATACACCTTTAAAGTAGAGGGAGACAGGCCCAGAGAAAGGCGAGACTGCAGAAACTCCAGCACTACACTGACCAATTAGTAAACTGGGTACTGACAGCGTTGATTGCACCAGAAAAGCCTCCACTTCAAAGCATACAGCTTTCCAGTGGAGGTAGCCCTAACATTCAATAGAGTCTCCACCACCTAAGATGAGAGGCCTGCTTCTAGGAATTGGTCCCCCTCATGGGCCAGACCCAGAGCTTACACATATCGGGGCAGAGGTGTAATATTGCCCTCTGTTGGGAGCTGTTGGGAGCTGACCACTCCCCAGCCAAAAGTGAGGCGTGCATCGAAAGGGTTTTTCAGGGATGACCCTCCACTAGATTGGGACCTAAGGTCATGAGTCAGGGTCTTTTCCACATAAAATGGGTGGAAACCCTTATAAACCTGAGGGGATTCCTGCATGGATGAAAGCCTGCCCCTTATGTGAGGCAGAATCAAAGGGATAACATTGGCTGCTGCCACCATCAGGCTGAGAACTCTCTGGGTCATGGCGTCAGAGACTCTTTGGCCTATCTGAATAGATTTAAAATAGGAGAAAGACATGCCTGCATCATAGTGGAATCCCTATCTACCTCGAGAAAGATGGTTCCCTGAGAAGGAGAAAGCACAAATTTCTCTGGGTTCAAATTGAGGCCTAGAGTCCTCATATGGGCAAGAACAGCATCTCAATGACTGGCTGCCATAGCACTCGACTGGGACAGAATTAGCCAGTCTTCCAGGTAATTCAATACATGGATGCTCTAAATAAACAGCGGTGCCAGAGCAACGACCATGCACTTCCTAAATGTGCATGGTGATAGGACTAGATGAAACGGAAGATCACAATAATGGTAAGCTTCACCTCTGAAAGCTTCACTGAGACACTGAGAAGTTCCCATGGTGCTAGGTTGTCTGAAAGCAGTCTCTACCTCATTCTGATCTCCCGGTGCCTTAAAACAGCATGATGGCAGGTGCTAACCAAGGCTATAGGTCTGTGTAAGGAAAGGGAGCAGGCACAGGAAGCTGCTGTGGGAAGGATGCTCCTAGGAACCCTAGACCTCGGGCATCCTGATTCCTTCATGTGGGTCTCGGGTCTTATTATAATAGCCCAAACAAACTAAATCAAATTAGTATTATAATAAACCTAACAAGCTAACTCTAACTAGCATTATAATAGCCTAAACAAACTAACTCAAACTAGCTAATTATTATTATTATTATTATTATTATTATTATAGTAACCATGCTTAAGTACAAATTGGGTAGTGTTAATTTCGTCACATTGTTAGTTTTAGTCATATTTAGTCATTCACATATCTTTTTTGTTAGTCTTAGTTTTAGTCGACTAAAAGTCTCGTCATTTTAGTCTAGTTTTAGTCAAAAGAAAACAAACTCAAGGTATCTTAGTCAAGTTTTAGTCGACTAAAAGTCTTTGAAATTTAGTCTAGTTTTAGTCAAAAAATTATAGCTTGACCACATCTGGAATCTATTGTAAGAATAAATACAACGAGGCCTCATTAAATGCAATAATATCAGGAACACAAGTGTTATAGTGGAAATAAATAACTTAATGAAAAGCCTAAGATCAAAACTGTAGGTGTGTATATATATATATATATATATATATATATATATATATATATATATATATATATATATATATATATACATGGTATTGCACACACCATTATTGATATTTGGAGCAATATTACATGTAATTGTTAATTGTTTGATTCCCTCACATATACATTTGCTTTTAAGCCTAATTATTAATTTTGATTATGATGTGATTGTGACAGGGACGTGGGAAGAGGTTTCAGGTTGGGGGTGCTGAGTTTTTTCTGTCACCACTTTTGAATAAGAAACAATATCAAGGCTATAAAACTTGTCAAAACTCCGCGAATCACAAAAGTATCAGTGAGAAGTTGAGAACACACGTTTAAACAGTGCATACACTCGAACTTGACCGTACATCACATTTTTTACTTTATTGATACTGCTTTTAATCGTAATGCAAAGACCGGTCATCGGTACATAAGCTGTCATGTACAATAAAAGAACCTGCGCAGAGACAGGAAATATAATTTAACACAAAAAGCCTGACTAGACCAGGGGTGGACTTGTGCTCAGGAGTTTTTATTTATTTTAATTAATTATTTATTTGAGCGGCGTGTGGACGAATTCTTTCTACACACACACTATTTTATTTCTTGATAACAGACCGCTACGAACTATAACACACCGTTGCCATGAAAAACAGAGCGTTGCCATGGACACAGGATTCTAACCGTAGAGACGGAGCGCACTATTTTCTTTAGAGGAAGCAATACAATCGTTTTTAAATCAATAAACTCTTAAATCATCATTTTGTGTCAAATTATTGATTTATTTGGTAGGTAGCAATGTAATAAGCGGGATCTGCTTCGCGGACCTGTAACTTGAGCAACAGCGAAGCCGCGAACTCGTGAATATTTTTAAAGGCGTAACAGCTGATGAAAAAGCAGAGACAATTGTAGACCGAAATGAAGAGAGATTTTATCTTAGTTTTTATTTTATACAAAACATTTACGTCTCGTCTTTTTTCGTCAACAATAATGCATGTTAATTTAGTCTTAGCGTTTGTGGACAGTGGTGCAGTCTTGTCATCGTCTCGTCTTAGTCATGAAAAAAAAAGGTTGTTGACGAACATATTTCGTCTCGTCTCGTCTCGTCTCGTCTGACGAAATTAACACTAAAACTGGGATCATAGCAAATAGGCAAACTCATGCACAAGCATTTTTGCAAAACAGTCTAAATTATGAAATAGCAACATACTAACCAGGTTCATCCATAAACTACTGTACCACTAAAGTAAACATGACATACAGAAACATATTTCAACTTCTGAACTAACATAACAAAAGTATCGCTAAATCATGTACTAGCTTTATAGTAAACAGGACAACAAAAGAACTAGCATTAGCAGAAGATCCGAATTTGTTGCTGTATTTTATTCATTTGGAAAAGTTGTTAATAAAGATTTGCACAGACACGCCCATAACACGAAGTCACGCCCTTTAAACGCCCTTCATTGCCATGACTCGTTGTCTCTGATAAACAGGTGACGGGAATCATGAGTTTAAATGTAAGGTAATACCGCCCTCTGGTGACCATAACATCGTGGTATAATGACATCTTGTTGCTGAAATTCAGACTTCAAACAGCAAACAGCACAAGTGTAAAAAAAAATATTAAATTTATTTCCCTTAGAAAAAAATGTGTACATGACACATGCACAGTCACCGTAGTCATGAACGTAGCTTTTCTTTTTTTTCCTTTAATTCACAGATGAGCACAAAATGTAGGGTTTTTTTTTTTGTTTTTTTTGTTTTTTTTAAAGAAAGAGAGAGAGAGAGAGAGAGAGAGAGAGAGAGAGAGAGAGAGCATGAATAATGATCGCACTGTTCAATCTGAAATTTCAACACTTTAAAAAAAAAGTATAAACATTTATAAATTATCTACAAATGGAGAAAGGTACAAAAGAGCAAAAGTTTAGTGACATCGAACACGTCTAAACACGAACAAATTTAGAATTACCAGTTGACATTAGTCATATCTATTATTATATAGGTTTTATTAATTGTACAGTATATTTTTAATTATCCATATGGTTAAAACAAAAAAAAACTTGCTTTTTTTTCTTCTCTCTCTTTTTTGGATTACATTTTTTTGTACAATACAGACATCTTATACATTCCTTTATGGCAGTCAAACTTTTCACAATAATAATAATAATAATAATAATAATAATAATAATAATAATAATAATAATAATAATAATAATAATAATTAGCTAGTTTGAGTTAGTTTGTTTAGGCTATTATAATAGAATTAATAATAGAATAGAAAAAAAGAAGAAGAAACCAAAATAAATAAAATATAAATAATAAATAAAATAGAAAAAGATCTACTCGATTTGATATAAATACACATCTTCACACATAATAATATAATATAATATAATATAATATAATATAATATAATATAATATAATATAATATAATATAATATAATATAAACCCTGGATCAAACCAAGCACAAGTGCAATCTAAACCACACTTTTAATTTGCACACTTATAATTTTTAATAAACACACAGACACACACACACACACACACACACACACACACACACACACACACACACACACACACACACACACAATGTCCCTTTCACCCCAACTGTAGTAAATCAGCCAAAACATGTTTGACATCAAAAATGTGCGATTTTATCTTTGAGCTGGAGCTTCTGAAGCATAACTAATTAGATCATAACTAATGGAGAATTATGGCCACATCCACAACGTACACAATGAGACACGGTTTTCATACGAATAAAATCAATCTAGAGCTATTTTCTAATCTCAAACACTTCTATTATGTAGCCCTGCCTTTAAACTTTAAGCCACACTCCCATCTGAGACAGAAAGTGATGGTTGGATTTCCTGTAATGTTACAGTCAGGACTATTTGTTGGCAATCTACCTGGTGTCTTAATTGTGATATTTTGATATTAAGCAGGGCGCACTGTATATTTTTTATTTTTTATTTTAATGAAAGAAAATACAATTCTTTAAAAAAAAGTCCTCATGAAAATGATGGAATGAGAAGGAAAAGTATTATATCAAATGAATTTACTGTATATAATATTTATAGTATACAATCTAGTTATTTATGGAGATTTGGTCCATGACACTTAACTGGTAAACTTCACACACTGAACAGGTCTCAATTGATGGACTACGGTTTTGTTGTGGTAAGGGGACATTGTGATTGAAGGCATCATTTTTTCTTCAACACTGTTTTATCAGCTGATTTTGTATCTTTTTTTAGTGAATTTAAACACTTTAAAATAATATAAAACACACTACAACATTTCAGATTAATGTCTTTTTTTTTTGTAGACATACAGAGCTTCCAAAAGCCCAACAAAAAACCCAAACACTGTATAGTATAGCAGCACAGCTCTTAATCACATGACTACAATTTTTTTCAACAGAGATGAAGAGACACAGAATGAGACTTTGTGTGTGCGTGTGTGTGTGTTTGTGTGTGTGTGTGTGTGTGTGTGTGTGTGAGAGAGAGAGAGAGAGAGAGAGAGAGAGAGAGAGAGAAAGAGATAGAGAGAGATGTTGTTATTGATAAAGGTTATTATTTTATACATAACCTTGTGAAATTATAAAAACTGCAAGACCTTTTTTTTTCTTCTTTTCAGCAAGACCATTTTTTCTTCATTTTTTATTCTTCTCGTTCAATGGGGATAAATACAAACACACTTATATATAAGTCTAATATTAATCTTAAATTTTTGTATTATATTTATCTTTGTATAATATGAAACATGTTCTATTATGTTTCTTATGTTACGTCTATTGTTTTAAGCACTATACAAAATACATTTGAATTGAATTGAATTGAATTGAATTGAACATCTAGATGTAAAAAAAATCAGGAATAGAAAGCTAAAATTCAGATCGACTATCTCATATTCATCTTTTGACCTTATATCCAAATGTCTTCGGTGTTTAGCAAAAAAAAAAAAAAAAAAAAAAAAAAAAAAAGGCCTTGCTGTTTCAATATTTTTGGAGGGGATTGTGTTTATTCCTGTTGTCTATGCTCTAATACCTGATCTTTTTCATGACATCATACAAGAACCACTAAGTTTTAATAGGTTTTCTTTGTGTGGAAAGCCTTAAAAGTTCTGTGTAGAACACTACAAGAAGGTTGCTTTTCTGGATCATTGAATGTAAAGTGTTGGATGTAAATTAAAAAGCTTTAAAGAACCATAAGTGCATATCAATAGCAGGAGTAGAAAGCATTAAGTATAAAATACTGTGTAATAATTTGCCATATTAATCACACTTTTACCACCAATTTAATACATATAGTCTTTGGGGAAAAAATCTTAAAAGTTCCTTTTATGGTTTGTTGGGTCTGAAAATGTACAATATACAGTACTGTACCTACAGTACAGTAAACCTCTTTAATACACATATTCTTTAAAAAGGTTTTTACATAGGGTCTATAGTATAGACCTACAGTACATCACTTAATACACAAAAAGGTTTCACAAGAGTAATTTGAACCATTCTGGTAGGAAAATTAGTTGCTGTTAAGCTCTACATAAAGCACTTAATGATTCTCTTTATTTAGGATTTAAGTTTACAGTGTACAGCATGTATAGCATGGTATAGTACATGCTTACACTAAATGTTAATTTAATTCACTCAGAAAAGGGGTCTGGGTGGATTTCTTGGCATTTTTAGATTATTAAAAGAGACTTTTACTTTAAAAACAGGAAATTATTTGATGTAATGTATTAAGAAAGGGGATGCTTAAAGGTGTATTGGTTAATTATGGTTTCTAAAGGAAACAGTTGTACGGTTCTACACAGGAATTCAGCATTCCTTATTTTTTTTAAGAGCTCAGCTTTTTATTTGGCTTTAAATGTTTTGAATTTAACAGGTTAATAAAGGTGTGTGTGTGTGTGTGTGTGTGTGTGTGTGTGTGTGTGTGTGTGTGTGTGTGTGTGTGTGTGTGTGATATTGTGCTTAAATGAAATTAATATAGAATTAATAATGACTGGACATGTTTAACACTTTGAGATTCTATGTCACAGAAGGTTGGACTCACTTATTAAGTTGCCAGTTTATTGTATCCATCACACTGGTCACTTTTAGAATGTATATTTTTAGACTGTAACCATGTTGCTGTAAATCTGCACAGTGTTAGTACTCCTTTATGCCATGCACAACCATCACTGAGGTGATATTATTTAGATAGTGGTTTTATTTTCTGTATGTGTGTTGCAGGTATAAGTGCTATATTTTTTAAAAATCTCTTATTTTACATTCTTAAAAATAAAGGTGTTAAAAAAAGGCTGACTTGCATTGTGGGTCCTTGAAGGAAATTCAGTGATTTGTTGTTGTTTTGTAACATTGGTGCAAATCAAAACCCATTATCAAAATTATAATTTTTTTATATTTATTTTTTTGTTTTATAGTTGGTCTAAAAATTAGCATGTCTTTATGTGATGACAAATTGACTCAAATGATCATTTCTTATGATGAAATTTAAAATAAAAAGTTCTGTAGTTCAAATAACATTTAAACAATAATGAGCTGAATTTTCAGATTGTTCAATGCTGTGGTGTTATTTATTTATTTATTTATTTATTTATTTATTTATTTATACTACTGATGCAGAAAATGCAAGAACCTCTGCTTTAAAGCAATGGTTTAAATGTTTTAGTCTAGTTATATTTGTTGTTGTTGCTACAATAGAACAATATATTTTTCACCATGCTGGTTTATAAAATTTGCTCAGATACAGTGGGAAATTAGTTTTAATTCTTTGGGTCAATATTTAACAATTCATTAATCAAAAGGTCCTTTAGATGTGCTTTCACACACATTAGCCTGTCTGAATCAGAGTTTGATTGAAAACTGATTTGGTCTTGTTTCACACTGCATAGAATTACATGAATAAAAAGCTAAAAAAAATCTGATATGCGTGGAAGTCTGAAAAATTCATTAATATCTCTTTCGGGTATTGATCAGATCAATATAGCAATACTCTTACCAGGTGTGTGTAGAAATCACACTGACAGCTTGAAGATGGTGATATATAATAATACAAATAACTAGAAGTAGCAAAAATGAGATTGTATGCAGTGTTTTAAGTTTGCAATTTTCAAAAAATGCTTCAACCAAATATATAGAGCACGACTAGCCTTTTTAAGAAAAGTCAATCAATCATTTGGTCAATTCAGGGATTTGCTTTCTCCCTGCTCGAATTTAATAGGAAGCAAATCACCTCTTTCACATGCTCTCACAAGCGAATGTGATTACTGTGTCTTACCTGCTTAAAACACTCAGAGTGGCACAATACACTAGGGCTCTGTTTAAACACTGAATATGTGAGCACACCCAAGTGACCTGTGTGCAAGGTGTACCTTATAAACTGGCAGCTCTAATATGCAATACCGGCCAGTGGAAGCAAACAACTGATTTTTTATTTATTTATAGTTAGCTGAAACAAAGCTGCTTTTATGTAAAAGGTTCCTAAAAAGGCATATACAGTATCTCACAGATGTAAGTACAACCCTCACATTTTTGTAAATATTTTATTATATCATTTAATGTGACCCTAACACTGAAGAAATCACACTTTGCTACAATGTAAAGTAGTAAGTGTACAGCATGTATAACAGTGTAAATTTGCTGTCCCCTCAAAATAACTCAACACACAGCCATTAATGGCCACAAAAGTGAGTACACACCTAAGTGAAAATGTCCAAATTGGGCCCAATTAGCCATTTTCTCTCCCCGGTGTCATCTGACTCATTAGTGTTACAAGGTCTCAGGTGTGAACGGGGAGCAGGTGAGTTAAATTTGGTGTTATCGCTCTCACTCTTTCATACTGGTCACTGAAAGTTCAACATGACACCTCATGGCAAAGAACTCTCTGAGGATCTGAAAAAAGAATTGTTGCTCTACATAAAGATGGCATAGGCTATAAGAAGATTGCCAAGACCCTGAAACTGAGCTGCAGCAAGGTGGCCAAGACCAGACAGGTTCCACTCAGAACAGTTCTCACCATGGTTGTGTTTGGGAAATAGACTGCTGCCGCCCCACCGCACGTGACGGAGGAAATTGCGCTCTTCGCCGAGAAAACCATGCCTGGAGATGAAAGCAGCGGCGGTGCAGCACCATGGACAGCGCCGCTGACGAGCGGAGGAAAGCGCGCAGCACCAAGGTCAGTGCCGCTGATTCTGAGTGCAAGGCGGGGCGGTGAAATTCCCGCCAAAAAAGACGGTGGCCAATCAGGAGCGCCGCTGTGGCATTCACTCTCCGACGAGAGCTAAGCTCAACAGCATGAGTATTCGGCTAAGGTTAACGTTCTGTCTCTATGCTATTTTTGCAGATTCTCCATAGTTCATTCTGAATGCTGTATTGATAGAGGTTGAAGGGGAGGGGGGTAGCCTTTCAGTGCTCAGACCGCACACCGCATCAAATTGGTCTGCATGGCTGTCATGCCAGAAGGAAGAATCTTCTAATGGTGATGCACAAGAAAGCCCACAAACAGTTTACTAAAGACAAGCAGACTAAAGACAAGGATTTCTGGAACCAAAGATAAGTGTGTCTTAAATCCAGTCAAGCATGGTGGTGGGAGTGTCATGGTCTGGGACCGCATGAGTGCTGACGGCACTGGGGAGCTACAGTTCATTGAGGGAACCATGAATGCAAAACATGTACTGTGGCATACTGAAGCAGAGCATGATCTCCTCAATTCAGAGGCTGAGCTGCTGGGAAGTATTATAACACAACCCCAAACACACCTCCAAGATGACCACTGCCTTGCTAAAGAAGCTGAGGGTAAAGGTGATGGACTGGCCAAGCATGTCTCCAGACCTAAACCCTATTGAGCATTTTGGGGCATCCTCAAACAGAAGGTAGAGGAGCACAAGGTCTCTAACATCCACCAGCTCCGTAATATCATTATGGAGGAGTGGATGAAGACTCCAGTGGCAACCTGTGACACTCTGGTGAGCTCCATGCCCGAGGGTTAAGGCAGTGCTGGAAAATAATGGTGGCCACACAAAATATTGAAAAAAATATTGCCCAATTTGGACTTTTTCACTTAGGGGTCACGTTTGTGGCCAGTGGTCTGGACATTAATAGCTGTTTAGTTATTTTGAGAGGACAGCAAATTTACACTGTTATACAAGCTGTACACTCACTAATTTACATTGTAACAAAGTGTGATTTCTTCAGTGTTAGGGTCACATTAAATGATATAATAAAATATTTACAAAAACGTCAGGGTTGTACTTACTTCTGTGAGATACTTTATATTCCTACATGAAATGTATTCCACATTTGAATGTAAAATCAAATAAATAATCTTTGAATGGGGCGC
This sequence comes from Tachysurus vachellii, assembly GCF_030014155.1. Lineage (NCBI taxonomy): Eukaryota > Metazoa > Chordata > Actinopteri > Siluriformes > Bagridae > Tachysurus > Tachysurus vachellii. The sequence goes on along the minus strand of NC_083476.1, from coordinate 12,524,865 downwards.
ACTTTTATTCAAACTTTTTGTTTGGCTGGCCAAATGAAAAAAAAAATCCACATGTTGTTTCCTAATTTCTGGCCTGTTTTTGGCACATAAATATGAAACATGGCTGTAGACTAGAAAACATGAACATGTTGCCCTTTTTTGATTGCGTATGGCATCGGTTTTTACTTTGAGAACTTCTGAAGCAGTTTCTTCCCCTTGGATAGCAGTCCTTTCTTCTTTTTCATGTCTCGTGGTCCCCTGGCAGGACTATGGGGATGGGCAGAGCCCACGGGGAGCAGAGGACGCACAATCGGGGATGCCGGTCTTCCCAGGACAGGTGCTGGAACTGTGTTTTCCACTGGAACCTAATGAGAGAGCCATCAGGAGTGGGGGACAGGGAAGGGAATTAAACGTCATCTATCTTCACCAGTCAAGAGCCCACTAGAAAAAGTAACTGGTGCATTGCTGCGAGGTGTACCATAATAAATATGTCTTAATGCCTCAGAATGAACAATTCTTAACAAATTCTTCAATCTCATCAGAAGGAGTTCGTTTTTCTATAAAAGCTGTTATAGTAGTTGAGCTGCAAATCATATTATTTATATTATTTCACTTGTTCTAATATTGTATTGTTTCTATAGTAACAGCTCATTCACAGAGCCTTTTTTTAGTGTGCATAATCTTTGGTGGCTTTGATTTTCTGTGTAGAGATATTTATTAAACCTTCTTGTCAGATTCTCCAATATCAGCACATCATAACCCTTTAAACCCTTATGCTTCTTTTACTAATTTAAAGAGTGACAAAAAAAAAAGAGAATGAATGTTTATACCTGCTATGGTTTGAGGGGAATAAAGCATGAAGTAGGACATAGGAATTTAGGAATATTCGTTTCAACTGCGTTTGGAGTAAAGGTAGTTATTTCACTGTGGCTTAAATTATCATTTTGGTTCATCTACCACATACCAGAAACAAGAAGTCTGTTTAGATCTCAAATGAGATTACTCTGCTGCTTTTTTTTATGTTAGCCAAGCAGGTGAGAAAAGGAAGTAGAATACAGCGACATTATTTCAGTAACATTTATGTCAATTAAAAAGATAAAAGGTTTCTTATGGAAACAAACAAAAAAAAGGCACAACACATCAATGAACAGACATCCACCGATACGGCATCAAGAGATTTTGCTTCAGCGTTGTGTTTATTTCTGTTGATTATGGCATTACAGTAATGTAATGTGTAATGTGTTTTGGTTGTTTTTTTATATGTGCATGTTCTCAGAGCAGAGTTTGGATGAAGGTGTGATACACAAAAAAGAAACAAAGCCTCTTTAATGGAACACAACACAACACAACACACGGGCCAATGTGTACTGCTCATATATAAAAAAGGTAATAAAGTTCATTTTTAAAAAGGCATGCTCATCTAATGTCCCGATCATTTTTAACAGGTTTCAAAGCACAAACCCAGATTTAGAGTCTTATTCTCTTTTTTCCCACTGCAGGAATGAGATTCAGTCTTTCATCATATCGTTGCCAATATCCCCCAGTGTATGCTCTAGCTGTGCTGTCTGTCTCAGTTCACGGTGGGCTTTGCTTCTTCCATTCCAAAAAAAGCAAGACCGGAAGCCACGACTGCACGTTCACCACCACACAAAACAAACAAGCACGAGAAGTTAAAAGAAAAAACACAGAGACGGCGAGTAGACAAAACTCAAACGGAGGATGGATGGACACAGGGCCTAGCGCTGAGAGCGGCGATGGTGTACCCGTTTAGGCTCCGGGCGTGGTGCTGGCACTGGCTCTTCCTGCTCATGGTGGGACGGAGTCTCTGTGAGATAGACCTCCACATCATCAGGCACTTCTTCTAGAAAGTTGGAGGGAACCAGGCCGCGATGTCCATTAATCTCACCCTGTGAAAGCAAACAGAGCCGTGAGAACAACATACTGTAAGGCAAGACCGCATGCACCATTTAACTTATTATAGTGGTGCTATTAGCTGTGAGCACTAAACTCCAATATCCATCAATAAATCAATAGACAAGCTATTAGTGTTGAACAACACATTATTTTACAAGGTTTCACTGATTGTATAATTAAAATGAAGTGGGGCAAAACTAATGCAAGCCAGATGTAGCTGGGTTCATGATTTCTAATCGATTTTAAGAGTTGTAAATTTGAGTAAATTTGTCTATTGTTTTCATGCCATCTTTTCTCTCAATACTAGACACGGTTATAAGGAAAGATTTAATCCTTTCATTCAAACCAGGGCCTCTATTCATAAAGACTCTAAAAATGATCTCAGAGAGCTCCTAATTTAGAATCTTAGCTTAAGAGTGATTCAGGACCTCAGAGTAACTCTGACCCTAATGCTTGGTATGACACATTCTTTTGAAAAAAGGAGCGCTTTTAAAATATGGTCTATTATAAGCCTTCACTTTATGTATATCAGGCTACATCGTGTAAGAATTATGTTCATGAACGATCATATTAGAGATGCGCTAACAATGTAATAACAAATGTAATATAAATGTAAATCTTCGACACAGCGCAGGAAATGTCATAATGCCAAATTATATCCTTTCTGCCACTACGACATTTCTGTGCTGTGTCGGAGATGTTATCTCTAATATGTTTGGTCACAAAAACAATCCCTACACAATCTTATCTGTGGCATTTTATTAACTCACTACCATTATTAAATATTGTATGCAATACTTATCTTCTCCCTCTTCACCTTTTGGCCATTTGCCATGCAAATACAAATCACATTTCATCTGATAACCCTTTGGATTGGTTCATAAATATAAGCATGAACATGCTGCTTTGAATCTATATGAATTTATTGACCACGTTTAATTACGTGTTAATGAAATGTTTGAGTTTCCCACTGAAATAACCCTTAAAGATTCTATAAACTCCACAACTCCAAGATTCTATAACCTCCACAATTAATCACAAAGGCTTGCTAGTCTTTCTAGTTCTTTATTGTGTCCAGATCCCTTGCTTGTTCACTGGACTACTCTTACTGTATCATCTGATCACCCTTTATCCTCTGGTTCTCTCCTGTTTCTTTGATGGCTGCTTTTTGTATATTGGTTCTGAAATTTCTTTACTCCAGAGTCCAGTATGTCAAATTTATGACATATCACCACCCCAATCACTCTTAAAATCCCTTGGAAGGTTTCTTTCTTTGTAAGAATCAATTACTTACATAGTAGAAACCGTCTTCATCTATCTCCCCAAAAACAGCGATGATGTCACCAGCACAAAATGTTAGTTCTGCCTGTATCAGAGAGCATCAACAGTGTTAGCCAGTGAAAGATTGAGAATGCATTTGATTTGTGTGTTTGAGTGTGTGTATATGAGCTAAATGAGAATGTGTGGGTTTGAGTGTGTGTGTGTGTGTATATGAGCATACATGTGTTTTAGTGCGTGTTTAAGTGTGTACATGAGCGTGTGAGTGTGTGTGTCTAAACCTCAACATCCGCATTTGGTGAACTCTCCCTGGGGTCATAGTCATAAAGCGCAACCATTCTTCTAGTAGCCACAGGATGCCGGCCACGTTTTCGACTGTCCTCTGCAGTAAAAAAGAAATAAGAATATCTCTTATTCATGAAAATCATGTATATTAAAAGGCCAATGTATATATATTAATTCAGTTTGACTGAATTGAGTTGACTGGGCCAGTCCAAAATGTTGAGTTTGACTGGGCACTACTGGGCACAAAATAGGTGTACAGTATACCTATTCTAGTTGGTCTAGAGGACCCAAATGAAACCATATAAACGTGAAAGAACATGCAAAATACAGAAAGTAAGCAGAGTTCAGGATTTAACTCTTGACTCTGGAGCTGTGAGCCCCTAAACATCTTGCAAAGAGTGAAAGGATGTAAAATAAGAGAGGCATGAAGCACATGTCAAGCACAAGAGCAGAAAAAGTTAGTAATTTACATATTTAAAATTCAATAAAAATATAGTATTTATATAGTATAGTATTGCTATGAGGTGGCCAACCATGTAGCTTTATAAGGAGGGAGTCATTTCTGTGGTTTAAACCAAACACTGAGATCAGAGCAGTGCAAGCAAGTAAAACATTTGAAATCTATGTACTGTACAGTAAGTAATGGGGGTTAAGTGATGTTACCACCCCAAAGCTTTCACAGACCAGATTTTCATTTCCTCTTATATAACAGCAATTTGAAAAACGTTACAATATTTAATTTATTATACAATGATACATAACTTTTTTTTTATCAGTTTATACTTACATTAAATGATGTGGAATATCCACCAAAATGTTCCTGTTATAGCTTACATTATAGCAGGTATAAAAAGCTATCATTCCTTCATCAGTATAGTTCTCATTTCTCTTAAAGTTAATAAAATACAGCTGTTACCAGTAGACTGCAGTATGATTTGCCTAATGAATCAAGATCTTTTAAGCAATGAGAATCAAGAATACAACTGTTTTTACTGTAATCAATTTTAACGAAGATAAGAAAAGCCTTCTGTTTCACAATCTAGACTTCTAGTCCACATGCAATTCACCCTGGACAGTTAAAAGTGCTTGATTTTTTTAGTGGCATGCCCCAGAAGTGGCCAATAATCTGCAAAGGAAGTGCTCTGTTTAGCTTTAATGTGAACGTACTGTTATTCATGAAATGTTTGCTACAGAAATAAACACTTAGAAATGTCTGGGCAGTACTTTGGTACAGTGGGTGGAGTCAGTTTACTGGGACCCTGCTTTTATCCTGGACCATGTTTACTGCTTGTGTGATTACTGTTTGTGACTGTTGCATGAGTTTCCCATGTTGGTGTGGGTACGTCTCTGTATTCTTCAGCTTCCTCCCACTCTCCCACCTTACAAACACCTACCGGAAAATAGCCTGGCTAGTCTAAATTGTCCATGTTTTCCCAGGATAGATTTTGGATTCACTACCATCCTGACTGATCATGAATTTACAGAAAATAAATGAGTGAACAGAAATTTATGCAAGAAAAAGAGTAAAACTACTGATGCCTGATGATGCGGTACCTATTCTATCCACCGGGGTATTGAGGGGTAAAAAGCCCTGCTTCATGAGCTGATCCATAGTCTCGTCATCCTCGGCTTGTATCTCTGACACCATATTACAGGGAATGAGGCCAGACCGGCCACGGATCTCTCCCCGATAAAACCCATCAGTGTCTTTGTCCCCATACACCTGTAAGAGAGTTTGGAGAACGGCAATACATATCCTGATTACAATGGCTGGATGATCAAATATCAGCTGTAGTTCTCTGCCTTGAAGACTCACCTTGATGATCTGTCCTTCTTTAAAAGGAAGCTCTTCATCAGCGGCATCTGGGTTTGGGGACATGGAGAGAGGGTCATATTCGAACAATGCTACAAAGATACGGAAGGGGTCTTCAGGCTCGGACTCATCATAGTACGGAGGAGACCGTCGTCCTCGGTCCCTGTAACCTCCTGAGAAATGATGCATAGAAGACTGAAAAATGTTGGCGAGGTCATATTTTCTTAATTCCATAATTCCTGTTTTTAAGTCTACGTGCATATTAATCTACCTTCAGCAAATCAAATCAAACATGCATACATACATTCAGCCATTTTAATAACTTTTGAATACGAGGTCATTATAGGTCATTTATATTTGTTCAATGACCACTGACCATGGATTTAGTGTCAACATCTTCTTCATTTGCAATTCATTCAGTATTACTAAATCTTTGAGTGGGGTAATAGACAAACATGTGGCAATGCAATGAAATGGAAGAATACACGTAGATGGCAACATATCACACAAGCTGCAAGCCAAATGTATTTCACTTGGAGTCCAAGAAATGCAAAAATAGAGAGAAAGAAAACCACTTTAACCATGCAGTACTGTATACAGGTCCTGAAGAAGACCTGTCTTGGCTCTGATTAGTCCTGGATAACAATACACCTTAAGATGTACACTATACATCTTGTACAACTTACAGGGCTGTGCCAAACAGAAACTGGCAAATGTGCCCAATGTGCATTACAGAAAGCTGATGTCATGCATGTGGAATGTAAGTTTTTTATCACCTATGAAACATACCATGATTGTATTTCCTTGTGTTACAATTTGGTGTAAGGCACTACCCTTAACTTTCTCCCTAATATCATGCACAGCCAAAGTAAAAGCCTGAAGTTGAGAAGGAAAAGGAAGGGTTTAGCAGGCAGCTCATGGCAGGGTGGTGCAACAGGGAAAAACATTCTCTGAGGGAGAAGCAAACACTGTACTATAAAGGCCAACCATCTTATACCTAGTATGCATCCCTTAACGCAAGTCTTAATGCAAGCCTCCATCTTGGCAGTCCAACGTTTCAACCTCATGCGTTTCAGAAACTTGCTCATGTCACTTTCTTGCTCTTCTGTCTCTCTGTGTTCTGTTAGAACACGGAGCTGCAACACATACCATAAGGAGGCCTGTGGCCACCATGCCTCTGTGAACACCATGTCCTGTGCCGCCCTACACGGCCATAGTAAACATCCTCCATGACTGGAGAACGGTTCCCCTCACTGTTACTCTCAGTGGTTATCTCTGAGGGAAACACCAACCAAAGAGCTGTTACCATGAACAGACCACACCACTTTGCATGGTCTTGCCTAGTAAGTCCAGCCAGATAAGCAAATAAGGCAAAGAGGACTTCACAAGTGATGTCAATATCCCTAAGAAAATTAGAAAACTTTAATTACTTGAGACTTTTTTGTCTTCCAAGTCCCCTGTCAGATAGCAATTTTATAATCTAAAAGATTTGGAATTAGCTTGGAATTTGAGCAAGGGTTGGAATTAGCTGAACATCTATGATATAAATGTTGAGCAGGGTTGAAATGAGTCATATAACAAACTTGGGGGTTCACTGACCAATAGAGGGGACCATGAGGGGTCTCTGCTGGGGTTGAGGACCTCTATGAGCTGGCCTCCGATTTGGGTCCCGATCCAGCCTTCCTGACGATGAAACGTTGCCTCCACCCTTGTAGCAAAAGACAGATATAAAAGACTCAACTGTCAAACTTCAAAGTGCTGGCTTAATCTTTGGCTTGATTTTTTGTTCATGCATTAATCAAATACATAATACAATTAATGGACAATGCCCACTACAAACAAACAATTATTTGTGCTTTAGCAGTTGCAAGGATGATTTTACCTGTAACCGGGAGCTATGCACTTTTTATTGGATATTTAGTAGTCTTTCCACCCTAATCACTTTTACACCACCATCACTTTCACTTGACCATGATGGAAACAAATTTCTTTGTGTCAAATTTGTTTTAAAATTGAAAATGCAGCTGGTCCACTCCTATTGTCTCCATCGTATCAGGCCCCACCTTAAGTGCACTGTGTGAGCTGCGCCTTCGTCCATCCTCCAGTTGCATTTCAGAGTACAGCTCCTCCTCATCCTCCTCCATAATGTCAGATAGGTCTGAACCTCGGCTGCTTTCTGTCTGGTACTCTTCACTATGACTGTACTGGGACTGTGGCAATAAAACATCCATTCAGAGGACAGCACAAATACAGCTGAACTCTACCTAAAGATTTGGATATTCAGTTTGGACGAAGTCTCCATTTAAACGACAGCTGCTTTACTAGTGCAGAGCTCAGCAGCTGTTCATAGATTGAAAGATTGGGAAAATGACATAAACACTTATTTAATGTCCAATGAAGCATGTTGTAGCTAGAAAATTGACCCTTCGCTATTGACACCCCCCCCCACCCCAAACTTAAACGTCAATTATTGACCAATTTAATTTTAGCAACTGGAGCTAAGCACAATATATTGTAGTATATTTGCATGGTATACTTGTGAATCACATATCTCAACATTTTAAAGAGGGGGCAATGGATGAAATGGTTTATACAATCGGAGGACAACACCACCAAGCTCTAAAAAATAATGAAAGCAAGCAAGCAATTTTGAGCCTTTCTATGCTAGAGTTGATGCATTTATATAAATAGCATGTTTAGTCTAAACAAAAAAATAAAGAATCTGCTAAATACTGTGAAATGGAAAATGGCAACAGCCTCATTACTATTTACTAGCTAACAACGGAAATATAAAACAAGATCAATTTGCACTAAATATATACAAATAAACCTTCCTAAATTTTCCTAAACCTTTCCTCTTCTTACTGTTTTTGGAATGTACTGTTTCAATCTTCCGCACTGAAAAAAAGCCCTTCTGTCTGGCAGTAAAAAGGTTACTTGGTTTGTCTCTGAAACTTGGAAAATGTTTCAGGTAGAACCATTTCAAATCATAGAGGAACCCTCTACTCTTATTCTAAAAGCGTACCCTTGTCATTGAAACCTCCATAGTTGATACGCTTGCCTTGAAAACTTTAAAAGGTTAAAAATGGAGGCAGAACCTAGCAAAGGGTCAACAAGGTATAATCAATGGCTAATTGTTTTTATATAAATGTTTTAAGCAAAAGAATATATACACACTAAATATATACTGTAATTTGATAAAATTGGCAATTACTGCTTTTTGCCTTAGAGCAACATCACATGATATTTGGGCTCCCGTACCTGCCTGCCCAGTTCTGAGCCCCTGAGGAAGTCATCCACAGATGCTCCTCTTCTGCGAGACTGATAGCTTTCCTCATCCTCTTCCTCATCTGAGTTCTGAGAGTGAAAGCCCTGACTTCGCCTCTCCATCTATATACAGCAAAATACTTTCAGAAACCTCAGTAACCATGTCTGATGCATTCCAACAGATTCTGTAGTGTGTCGTGAATCCTAATGAGGCCCCAGTACAAATATTCCTAAGTAAAGAATTTTATTGTATCAGTCAGGACTCACCCGGCCACTTTCTACTGCCACTCTTTGGGCAGCTTCACGGGCGATGGCTTTGGCCATTGTATCCGGTATGAGCGTGCCTCTGGGCTGCGGGAGGATTCTCTGAGGAGAAGGTGAGCGGCGGTTAGGGCATGGCGGTGCCTCGAGAGTGTGTCCATGTGGCAGAGCTGGGGGAAGGCCAGATGGAGAACACACAGACTCCCATGGCTGTGCAGGACCCCCAGCAGGATGAAGCATGCCTGGTACCTGCTCTTTGGTTTCCAGTTCTCTGGCACTTGGTGGTCTCTGTGGCTGTGGAAGGGACAGCTGGGGAATGTGTGGTTGAGGCATTGGGATGGTGGGTTGAGGTATAGGGATTGTGGGTTGAGGTATTGGGATGTTTGGCTGGGGCTGGGGAAAGGGGTGAGCAGGTAGAGCCTGCAGATGAGGAGGAGATGGCTGAGTAGAATGGGGTACAGGATGGGGCTGAAGATGAGAAACTGGCTGATTTGGACAAATGGGAAGTGTTTGAAGATGGGAAATTGTATCATGGCCAGCATGAGGGGGCAGCGGCTGCATTGGAGGTGGGAGGGCAGGGCGAGGAGTCAGGGGCTGGGGCACTTGGTGTGGTAGAGAAGACTGCATGTGGTGAGGAGGCAGGTGGGTTTGGGGTGGAGGCACGAGCAGGTTACTAGGAATGGCGGCGACATGCGAATCCTGACTTTCTCCTTGTGCTGATAAAGTCCTGACCACAACCTCACGGGCTTCCAAACACTGAATACAATTCAGATCCACTGTTGCAAAGTCAGCCAGTGGGTACAATACTTCAGCAATCTGAAACCAATAATAAGAACAAATGATTGCACCTGGAGTCCCATTTTTTGACATACCCTCTCAATTTTAACAATGACAAATTGTTTGATTTCTATTTGACTATAATGGAAATAAACCAGAGGTTCACAAATATAATTTTGCCATGCTACTTCCAATGTAAGTTATCCATCTCATAAAGTTTATTTGTCTTTAGCTGGTGAACTAGAGCAAGTGTGCTTGAAATACAGAACATTCTGCAGTATGCTTTGCTGTGGATACCCAGAACAAAGATTGAAATACTATTTTAGATAAGTAATTCCTTATTCTCTCCAACAGATGGCACAAGAATGACCTAAAACAGCATTTCCCAGTGCTGAGCCGAGAGTCAGGGTAACTCTATTCAAACCAGTCAGAGTTTTGAGAAGCCAAAGAGTTAAAGTTTTGAGAGTTAAAGCTCTAAACTCCAAGAAAATAGAAAATAGATCTCCAGGAGCCACGGGCCTAAATCGTGATTGAATCATTTTCTGATCTTCTCACTGACGGTTTGAAGTCTGGTTGAATTACATAAGCACAGCTCATGATGAATGTCCAGTAAATCATGCACTCACCCTCTGGCCCTTGGTGCACACTGCATAGCCAATGACGTTGGCACCATTGGAAGTCCCCATAGGCGTCAACAATGGAGGCTTCCAGTGGACCTGTAGAATCCCTGGAGCCTGTCCACACTGAACATGCACGTCCCTGGGTGGCAGAGGAGGGCCTGCAGGGGACAGATAATTAAATCCAGCTGGATTAGTGCAGTTTGGAACAGATTGTCCTCTTGGTTCAGGGCTCTTCCCACCCACAGGTTAATTGTTGGCATTTAATAATAGCTTGTAAACAAAATACATCTATATACAGTGTTTTTTCATTAGTTAGTCCGCACACAATGTCTTGTAGTGATGCTTCCTCCTTTTTCGTGATCTATTGTTTGATTCCATGCTGAACAGATTTCTGTTAAATGCAAATGAAATTTAACAGCCTGTAAGTATATTAAGTACTTTTGGGAGTGCTGTCTTGTCACATAAATATGGGAATCTCACAATCTACAATGCAATCCGATTGTTATTTACAAGAATAGATGGATTTGAGATTAATATAAAACTTTCTGCTCCGGTTATGGACATCCATTTAATTAGAACCTTTTAAATTGCCTGTAGTATGTTTTGATGAAATAAAATGCCTTAAATTATTTTACTTCTTTCTAGTCTGCTTCATACTATTCAACAACCACTACTCAAAAGTCTTCAGAAAGGGGTTTTTCTACCTAACCCAGAACTCCAGCCCAAGTTCTCAGCACATTTTACAGTTTCACAACTCTTAAAGTCAGACAGTTGAAGGCATGAGGGCCACCTTCTGCATTTTCAACCTTTGTTTGGTCTGTATTGTGTGATGTCCCCAATTCATAAACATTTGTTTATGTACAATGTAGAAAATGTAAAGATGGACAGGACGGACTCTACACATCTACACAAAGACGTTCCAACAATTTCAATATTTTAAAACAAATTAAAAACTTCAATAACTGATAGAACTGAATAACTAATCACCAAGATCCATTGGACAAGCTTGGTCTTCTAAGCTACAAGTCACATGAAGTGATATATTCCAATAGTTGCTCATTTCTGTTGTACTCTATATTTTTCACACCAGACTTTCAGTACCAAACAATACAATTAGGTAAATGTCAATGGTTGCATCTGACCTGCAGCCTGTGTGCAGAACTCGACCCCGGCCTCCTTTTTCTCTCGTTGTTCCAGTGGCATGTGCCAGGGCACCTGGTGTGGTTTGGCTGCCACCCTCACCTTGTACACTGTGGTGGCTTTGAGGTTGCTAAACCGCAGTCTGTAACAGCATGGCTTTACTATGGCATACTCAACTCCATCCAAAAACACAGTATGTGAGTAGTTGCTGTTGCTGGGGAGCCAGGAGAGCTCTGCTGAGTCACGCATGATGTCGTCCAAGCGCAGGCCTGTCGGGGCCACCGTGACATTCCGTCCCACTAGCATGGTGCAGCGGAGCTCATCTGACAGGCCTCGGTCCGTCACGCTCTGCACTGACACACGGTATGTGCAGGCAGCCAGATCCAGCTTCTCCACCAGAAGTTTGCTCCTGCCACTGAATGGCACAGTGCCACGCACCTCCCCATCCACTAAAACATTGTAGCCATTAATGTTGCCCCAACCAAGGGGCACTAGAGGTTGCTCCCAAGCAACGATTACACTCCTTGCCAGCTGTTTAATTAAATTGATTTTTCTCGGGTAAGGCACAATGTCATCAGCGATCTCGTCAGCATCCAGAGTGCCAGTCCCATTGCTGCAGGGCCCGAGAGAGTTGATGCTTAAACTGTCCAGGGATATGCCTCCATCTATTGCTGTCAGGCTTAAAGAGCCATGCTCCAGCTGACCCAGATCCTCTGCTCCATCCACCGATGGCTTTTCCTTGTCCTGGACAAACTCCACAAAGTTAGAAGGAACCAGGCCTCGCTGGCCATCCAGCAGCTCTCCTATAAGAATCATGGAAGATGAGGTCTGACTCAGGCTTTACACTTCACAACAGCAATATATGAATCATGCAAGACAACCACATATTATGTAATATAAATGCTCTACTCCTGGCATATTGAAAGCAAAACTGTAGGTTTATATACTCAATGTCCTAAGACACCTGTATCAATAAGGAGGGTCCACCATCCAACAAGGTATATATACACAATATATCTTAAAGATAACATTAAGTAACTCCTAAATAGTTGATTTTGGTGAAAAATGCATGTTCCAGTCCTATTCCATACTCTAATGCCCCTTTTCCACCAAAAAGAACCGGGTGCTTGTTCCACTGGCGAACCTCCTAAGAACCGGTTTGTCTTTCCACCGGCTAAAGAGCCATCACAGAGCCGAGTCTGACGTCACTGTATACGTGTCACGTGTCCCAGCAACTTTAGCGCAGCAGCGGCAAACACAAAACACATCAACAATGGCTGATGTTGCTTTACTGTTACTGCCCATGGCTTTGTGAACCTACATTAGCATCCAAAGGCGGCGAATCCAACGTGTACGTGCAGCTCTATGTAATTTGTATAAACGGAGGTTGTAATCGAGAAAGTACATAACGTTATTTTATCATTAACACAGAAAAAAGGTAGCCTTAGCATGTAGCTACTTACTATCATGTGTGCTTAAAGTAAAATGTATTAAACATTAGTATACTTAAGCTACATTATCAAATGCGCTAACAGTAGCCCCGCCCACAGCCCCTGACACAAGCGGGTCTTAAGTTTAGACCAGCAACGTTTTGGTGCTACTTAAGAACCACTTTTCCTGGTTCAGAGCCGATGCTTTGGCTGTCGAAATAGAAAGAACTGGTTCTAAATTAGGCTCTGGCTCTGAACCAGCACTCAAACTGCCTCGGTGGAAAAGGGGCATAAGGCCGTGATGTACTCAAGTTTTGAATTTACTAGCTGATTTACTAACAAGCAGGTTAACATAGCTGTGTAATTTATTGCAGGCTGAAAGTCAGTCTGTGAATGTTGATTAAGTATTAAATTACAGTAAGCAGTTTCTGCCATGTGAACATAAAATGATACCACTTAGAGGGTAACTCAAAATATATATAATAGTTCTTAAAATGGTGAACAATTCTAAATTAAGGTTAGTATACATATGTTATATTCTCTGCAAGTTCACACCTTTTTGCAAACAGAATTTAAGCAGATAAAATTCTACATATACCATGTTTAACACATAGATGTGGTATCTGTGACACTTTTATATTTCCAGTGAGTCTCTTTGAGATCTGATAGCAGTACAGCCCAAAATAATTACACATCAGGACCAAACTGATTCAGAAATGTATATTGTTTCCACCACTGACTTTGCATGTGATGTCATTTAAACAATTATTCACTGAAAATCACCTACAACACACCCGCTGTATGCACAATTTTTTTGATTACACATTACAAATGGCCATAAAAGTCATAAAGGATTTTGGCACTAGATGCATCTTCAAAAAAACCACATGGGAGACCTCCGATAAATAAAACTGTCAATCAAAAACAGCTATAAACTCACAAAAACTCCTAAATGACAATAAGGTGACATTAGAGTGAGTGTCAGTGACTTCAGAGTGATTTACTAACAAAAACAATGTAATACAAAAAAGTAAGTGATTTTTTTTTCCACTGATGGATAGAGTGATGGATACATTATTTTCAGAAACACATGGACTTTAGTCAGTAGTTTTACAATATGCACTTCTAAAGTAAAAGGTGTACAATAACCAATGGTCCACAGTTCAGATTGAATTCAGCGTTGTAAACCATAATCTAAAGATAGACCATTTAATTGGTGCAAAAAGGAAGCCATGATAAAAATCGAAGTAAGTGACTCAGTGAAAAGACGCTTTGGGAGTGTTTTTTTTTTTTCACCCGGCCATGTAGCTGCAGGGTGCTTGACAAATTAGCGGCCCTGCCAATTTGCAGTTTAATCTGCCAGGCCTTCAAGAAGCATTTATTAAATGCCTGCTGAAGAATGACATTAAACTCAACCCAAATTACTTATTTAATTATACGCATCCTTGGGAGTCTTAGATATTTATAACTACAGCATACCTAAAATATGCCTAGGTACCAATGCACTGATTTGTTCAGAACAACCTGACGGTTTAGAGAATGTGGTTCACCTTCATAGAATCCATCATCGTCCATGTCCCCATACACATAGAGATATTTCCCAGCAACAAGAGGCAGCTCAGCCTCAGGATGCTCATTTGGTCCATCGTACGGATTGTAACTGTACAAAATGTAAGTGGAAGATGAAGAATTGGAACATAAACAAAACACCTTGTGCACAAAGCAGTAGTATATATTAATATTATTATATAATAATATTATTAATAATATTAAAACTTTCCCATAGGACAGAAACTGATATTTTAGTTCCCTTGTAAATTTAGAATTAAACTTCACAATTTAGAAAATTCCCTAACGTTGTTTAAGTACTCATCCAATTCCATCAATTTGAACATAGTGTGGCTTGAAAGTTTGTGAACCCTTCAGAAATTCCTATATTTCTGCATAAATATGACACAAAACATCATCAGATTCTAAAAGTTAACAAAGGGAACACAATCAAACAATTAAGCCAACAATATAATACGTCTTCATTTAATGACTGAGAAAAATAATCCAGCATTACATATCTATGACTTGCAAAAGTATGTGACCCTTTGCTTTCAATAGCTGTTGTAAGCAATAACTATAAGTAAAGTTTCCAGTAACTTTAATGGAAAGAAAGCACTCATTCACAACTCAGTCAAGTGCAACAAAAATCAGAGGAAATTATCAGGCGTTACAAAAATGAAACAAGGCAATAACAATAACTACACAAACCAATAAAAGAAAATCAGTATAGAATCAATGGATCAGCAAAATCTGTAATTTTTTTTATTATTATTAATATATACAATAATATATTGAGCCATATAAAGTTTTGATTTATATATTTGTATATATTTTTAATTTATATTTGAATCATTTATTTGACTGCATGTAAATAACTTTTCTAACATTAACTATTGTGAATAAAACAATCAGAACACCAATAAAAATGCACACAGAGGAAATTAAATTAGAATGCAGCAGATTATTATTATTATTTTTATTATTATTCAAAGGACATAAAAAAAACATCTGTACCTGTAGCGGGCTGTGCAGAGACGAACCTGTCCTGTGTATCTTGCCTTGGACCTTGGAGCAGGACTCACCTCATCCCCCATCTGTGATTAGAGATTATTATTTCTTATGAGGCACAAATAAATGTCATATCCTGTAATATATCACATTTCATTACATGTGTATAAACTGAGCTGCTACTACAGATTCTTACTGTTAATAAGAAATAATAATACAGATAATGTGTTCCAAATGATGTGAACAGGCCACAGTCACAAGTGCTAACAGTAATAGTAGTACTGTAGTAGTAATAAGCCCAAAAAAAGACAATCTACAAAGCAAATTTCCAATAACAAAAACATCCTGGACTACAAGACTTTTACGGTGATGGGGATTTGTAAAAAGTATGAACACACCTCTGAGGTGCTCAGTGATTGAGGTCTCGCTGTTATGGCGATGTCAGTGTGCAACGGCGTCTCAGTCGTGTCTCTGCAGACCTGCAGTGGCTGGAGGAGCTCAGAGATTAGCGGAGAACCTGCAGAACTCTCATCACCTGCACAACATAGAGTTACACAGCCAAACGCCAGCGCTTGTCAATCACCCCCGGGCCTCGACAGTCACCTGAGAGAGACGCGCTGGGTTCAATTTATATGAGAGGGAACGATTCATTAAGCTGCATGCTTCAGAACACACAGAGATAATGAACTCACAATTACAACTTAAAGCGGATCAAAATAAAAGTCAAGCTTTTATTCTGTCCAACAGAGGCAACAGACAATCTTAAATATTTGTCATTTTTGCCAGTTAGTTTTTTGTTATTTTTTATGTAAGAAAAATCAAAATTTTAGCCAAGACATAGAATTTTCTCTCAGCGTTCACTGTCTTTAGCCATAGTAAAGCAGTATTGTTATAATGTGCAAAATAATTATACAATACATCATTTAAACATGCATAGAATATAGATCAGATATGCAGGGTCAAATATTAAACATTCACAATTTGCATATTTTGAATTTTCCTACATTTTCTAATCATATGACTTTCATTCAAGAATGTATTTCTTATAGATTTTTAAATTTTATACTTTTAATACTATATACTTGAATACTATAATAATATTTTTATTCCATTTGAACTTTTTTTATTTATTTTTTTTTATTATGAAGAAACCCAAGATAACACTGAAAATGTATTATGCAAATATTAATATCATAAACCAAATGAAGTCAGAAGAAAGTTTATTACTAATTTACTACTAATTTATTTAAAGCTAAGTGTAGAAAAAAATAACAAATGTGAATACATTTTAAAATAGGCTTATCCTCCTCTTTCTTCTAACAACCTGCACAGATCATTATTTCCTCATTAGGAGGCAGTGTTAAAGTGTGATAAAATAAAAATCATGGCATAAACACTGTTAATGTTAATGACTAGGTTTAATCACTTTATAACGTCTTCTGTTATTACAGAAGGACAAACTCATCGTAAAAGTAACTGATTTTCAGGAGGCTCCGCCTACCTTTCCTAGAGCGACTCTGCAGCTCGTTGAGCAGGTTACAGATTGCTCTCCTTGACGTGGTGATTTCTGGCCGGTGCTCACGATCGGTTTGCAAACCCAAGTGAAATTTCTCCAGCTCTTTGGACAGAATGTTACACTTGTCACTCTGAATCTGGCATTTCTGTTCCAGGTCCTCAACTTTGACCTTTGTGGTTTTGGAGAAGAGATAAGTCATATTTTTAGAATATTTTATACAACAGTGTGTTTCTTTTGGTTCTTATGTGGTTCTTTATGGACATTAATCCTCACATAGTACGCACAGATATGAGATGTGTATTAAAAATCACCTCATAGCCTATACAATAAATATGCTAATGATCTAACCGCAACACAGATAAGAAATGCACTTGCTTATCTGAAATGGAAAGATTTTCACCATTAACTCCTGAATGGATTATTTGTCTTAAACAGCACACTCTACATGCAATAACCATTTATGTAATCATTATAAGGATGAGATGATGATGATGACCAGCTGATAAAGAGCCACAGTGATGTTTCTCATTATTTGTGTCATTTCCCGTCATCATCGTTATCATCGGTCTCTGCTTCAGTTTAGCAAATCTGTCAAGAAAGATATATGAGGTCATATCTTATATAAGACCATTCAGAAGTGAGTAGGGATGCAAAATAAATTGCTCTAAGGCCATTTCCACATACACAGTATACTGTATGTGTGTATTAAAAGGGTTTTAGTCCACTTAGCAGCATGCTTAAGAACACCCTCAGCCATGATCCATCACTCTAGCATTCACCTTGGAATGGCTTTTTGCTGTTTGTTTCAATAAATAACTATCTTAATCATTTATTTAATGAAATACCCGTACAGTGCTGTCATTTCCATCGCATTTTTAACCCAATACACTAGTCAGCCATCTTTCTTTCCCGTTTTTTCTAAATGCAGGTAGTAATTGGTGCTAAACTTTCAGCACACAAAAAACCTTTATCTTGTTTCCTCTCCTGACTTTGCACCTGATGTCATTCACATATTGTTTGCAAATCACTCCCGGCTCTCACAGATGTAATAGATGCAAGAGATCTTCTCATTTTAGGAAATTATTCAGAGGATGATCTAGAGGTTCATGATCTTACCTTTAGCAGATGGACCTTTTCTTCATGCTCTTTATCAGCCTCAGCTTGAGCCTGGAAACAAAACACAACAAGTACATCTTTTATCGCACAGTGCTCTTAAATTCTTAAGTCAGAAGGTGTTTCCATAACAGCACTTCTGACTGCTCTGAATGTTTTGGCTGTGACATAGATCACAGGTTTATATTAATGCGCTTGGTCTTATACTTCATAGTTTCTATAGTAACAGCTCAATGGCAAAGACGTATATGGTGGATATATAGCCTAGGACTTTTAATGAAGAGATTAGAACACTGTTTATAGCTTTAAGTGTTAACAGGAACATGGACATTTCATGGACAGTTCACATACCACGATGACATGAAGCATAATCTCATACAAAAAATAGGAGAGCAATCAACTGTGGAACTGACTGTGTGACTATGAGATTTCAAATATCTATGTCTGGGTGTTTGTGGGTGTTATTCTGATTTTTTATTCTAGTTTTTGTTTTTTTATTCAGGACATTAATGTTTAAAATCAGCAAAAGACTGCAATTTAAATTTCTGTCAGATTCACAATAAATGGTAGACCATCAACACAGCAACTTTGTCCATGCTGAGATGGAATATTCTCACACCTTAGAAGAAATCTGTCACGTTATTTCCTGAACAAATCATATCATGTTAGAAAGCTGGGTGTTACGGTTCAGCCCAGACTTTTGGCCATGTGCTTCTGTTATGTTCCGTGTCCTGCCCTGGCCTTGTTTACTCCTCCCTGTCTCTGCACACCTGTTCCCTATGTGTTCATCGTCATGTCTATTTAACCGTGCGCGGAATCATCGTCAGTATACGTCAGTGTATGCTGTTCTTCCTCGTCCTTTGTCCTGTGTAGTTTTCATCTTTGTTCCTGTTTCGTATATTTTAAGTGATTAAACCTATTTATTTGAAGCTATCCTGCATCTGGGTCTGTCTTCCTCCTCCCTGTGTGACACTGGGGTCAGAGCAGACGCTCAGCCATGATACACTGCTCCTGGAGTACAGAAGATTAAAGGCCTTCTTAAAGACACCAATTGCAGCTGCTTGATGGTGCTAAAGCTTCTGATCAGTAACCCACAGTGAATGAAGCTTCTGGTCAGTAAACCACAGAGCCCTCACAGCTCTTCCTGCTTCGGTGTCAATCAGAGTGACACTATCCAAATGTGAACATCTGTGAGCTTGCATATGCAGACAAAGGCAGTGCTTTTTGTGTGGTAGGTTTTCTTGTGATGCAGCATGAATAGCAGTTAAAAATAACGTTTTTTGGCTGGCTTCACATGTGTCAGTGGATGCACGTGTTAGACTTCATTCTCACTGGTATCTGTCATATTGTATGGGAGAGCTGGGTGGTGGGTGGGAATTAGCAAGTGGCCAAATTGGGAAGAAAAAAACCCCCAGAAAAACTCAGATGCTGTTGGTTCTCATTAAGGAAAGTATTATCCTGTAATTGTGTGTGTGTGTGTGTGTGTCTGCTGATTTCTTTGCCTTTTGCAGAAGCTGGATCTCCTGCTGTGTGGAGCTGAGGTTCTCCAGGGCCTGTTCATGCTCTGCCTCCAGCTGCTGCCTCGCTTCTGCAGCCTCGCACATGCGCTGACACACACAGAGAAAATATTAATAGGTTTTTCATGGTTTACATGGAAGCTGGCAGATTGAAAATTCATCAGTGTACACATATGAATATTGTGGAAATGCAGTAAGACTTAAAGAAACAGTTCCACAACAAATAAACCTGCAATAACATAAAAGATACTTGAAACTAACTTGCTCAGTGAATGTGCCACAATATTAAAATGTAGCTATAAATGGATAAAAAAGTACTAAAAACACACTACTATACGACTGCTGCGCCACACACCAGTATAAACACCATGAATGTGTTATTGTCTGCATATCATACAAACAACAAAATTCATACTAACAATTGTTAATAACCTCTAAATTCAACTCCATTCAACTCCAAAATCCAGCATTACTTCATAAAAGACTTATGCAAGCCTTAAGAATGAGTTATGAGAAACTGAACAAGAAGTGAAGTTGGAACAGGAAGCAAAGTCAGAATTAAGTCTGTGAAATGTGTTGTAAGGCTTAGAAACATAAAGCAGCTTAAAAGCTCTGACTTATTCAGCTTTATTTCGTCTTCTCAGAGAGAAGTAAAGCTTCACTGACACATACACACATAAACACACTCTCTCTCTCTCACACACACACACACACACACTTTTTTGCATAATTGCTGACTTTTATGATATGTGATATAGGATCAAGTACATTTCAGCATATTTAATAAATAAGACACCGATAATGTACTCAATTGTATATTACAGAACATACTGTACAAAGCTTCTGGATTAATTTTAATAAGCTTAATTAATAAGCTTCTGGAAACATCTATTTTCCATAATTAATGAGAATCCAAGACTGAGACCATTCAATTAACAGACCTGTTCCTCCCCCGTATCGAAAAAACCTTCACCAAGAAGGTAATGGATCATAAACAAACAATTCGTAAACAAAATGAATGACTTGTTTTTCCTCTTAATCATCGTCCTGTCCCCTTTCATCATCCCTCCATCATTCACTTTATTACATAATCAATAACGACTCATGTGAAAAGGACAAACACTTTTTTCCATGATCGTTCTAAGACATTTTTCTCAATGAATGTGAGAGAAAACTACAAATCATCAACCAATGCTTTTTATCTGAAAACCTTTATCTGAAAGCAGTCAGCTTGGTCCTGCACCTTTAATAAAACAGATATTAATTAAACACTTATACTTTAGACTTTAGAGGTGAAAGGTTCTTTGGCAAGCAAGCACTTTACATAAATTGAGATACATCAGGTCAACTGCGACTGTTAAACTTAAAGCATTTCATTTCTGGCTTGATGACAAAAAAAAAAAATTTTGCAGTGGACCTGCTTGAGAAAAAAAAAAAAGAATTAATTGACCTCAAATATGTTGAGATATGGAAAATGCTTTGTCCTTCCTTATCAAATTGTCATGACTAATATATTCCGCACGTCTGGTTTCGTAACAAAATAAACATAAAGTTAAAAAAAGTTAAAATACTGTGCAAATGTGTATAATCAGTTTCAACATTAACAAACATGGTTCAGATTAACTGAGCCTTAAAACACAATAAGTAAAGAGAGGAAAAATGAAGAGGTTTAATGGATACATGACTGAATGCATTGTGACACACTGATGGGTTTAATGTGCATTAAATTGTGTGTTTTTTTTGTTTGTTTTTTTTAGGAATCATGCAAAACATGGAAAATGTTAAGACTGGGAATTCTAGTAGTTGAATATATAATATGTTTATATTATATTTTAAATCCTATGTTATGCTGCTGTAACAAATAGCTGGCATTATAAAACCATCCTCAAGAATCAACGTAAGGACCTGAATGAATGAAATGCTGTTCAGTCATTCCTGAAGGTTACCCACTTGTCATTATAACGGATAAACTAATGAACATTCCTAAGGTTCCTCACCTTTAGGGCCTGCTCAAGATTCTCCAGTTTGCCTCGGAGCTCATCTTTTTCCCGTCTTGCCGTGTCCCTCTGCTCGCTTACACTCGCCAACGTCGCTCTGAGCTTCTCATAGTCTGACTTTACCTTTACATGACACAGTGGCAGGAAAGAGAATGGAGAAAGAGCATTTACAGAGCCCTCGTATAGACTGCAGTGTGCCCGCATGCACTGTGGCTCATGCTGTTACGTTACTGTAGTAATGAATCAAAGAACTGACCGCTTAAATAAAATCTATAGTGGGGAAAAAAATCCACATAAACTCAGCTGATTCAGCAGCAGAGAATTTGCACTTTTCACCAAACATGGAAACTTACTGCTGTACACACTCGATGCAAGCACTATTATTTCTAAACATCATTAGTCTTCCTGACATGGTCATTTATTTGAATTTGCACTTCCTGAACTACACTCTTCATGGCTAGTCCCATAATATTGAAGAATGAAGCTTCTGAATTTGTGATGATTTCTGAAAACACACCAAATGCACCGAAGACTAAAGGTGAATTTTAGTAAAATGAATCCTACTGTATATACCACCATTTTTAAAACTGTAATATAACCAGGAATGTAGTCAATCAGCGGTGAAATGATCGTTGTCTGGAGTTTTTAGTTTTGTGCAGAACTTCTAGGCTCGTGTAGCTAAGCAATAATAAAAAATTGAAAATAAAAACTCATTATATTCCAAATCACTTCTACATTACAGCACTGTCTTTTATGTCATGCCACTAGTCAAGTCCCACATCCCATACACTGTATACAGTGTATTTGGTGACATTATGTATAATGGTTAAAGTAAAAGTAGCTTCAATTATCACATCAAAATTATGTCTTTTTGTAACTGGAAAGGTTTATTCACCTAAATATACAGGTAAATATACACATACATATTGTTTTATATATGGCATTAAACAGCTGAGAATCTTAGAGATATAAAAATATCGATAACCCAAATAATAGTATGTTATAGATCGGCAATAAAAGCATTTGTTTATGGAAAAATTAAATTTAGATAGCTTAACTGATCATTTTAATAAGATGTAACTATTCAATTCAATTCAATTTCATTTGTATAGCGTGACATTGTCTAAAAGCAGCTTTAGAGAACATAACAAATATAGTACATAAAATGTATTATACAAAGATTAAGATTAATATTAGACATACTTTAATCTTTTTAAATCTTAAGTCTTTGCATTTATCCTCAGTGAACAAGCCTGAGATGACTGAGGTGACTGTGATAAGGAAAAATTCCCTTAAATGGAAGAGGAAGAAACCTTGAGTGGAACCAGAGTCAAAAAAGAACCTCATCCTCATTTGGGCGACTGTGGAGGGTGTGATTAATAATTGTTATAAACAACAGAGCATGTTATTATGAATAATAGTCCTTTCAACAATTATATACAGTCTAGCAATTGTGTATTGATTAGGCGGTTGATGTTCTCAAAGACCCCATGTAGTTGGCATCTGAACTACATAACAAAAATATGAATCCTCCACAGGCTAGCATACTATTAACATTATAAAGCGTTTTTGACATTATACCTTTAAACCGGTTTTATGATGAAATGTTTGCACTTTACATGTTGCAGGTTTAGTGTCTTATATGTTATAAACGTGAATACTGTCTTTTGTTTGGTAAGCTGTAGAAGTTATAACATAAATATATATGCGCAAGTACAGATCCGATAGCCAACTCAGGCTGAAAAAAATGATCGTACAGCCAAATGTATGTCTTACACTTACACCTTCTCCACACAAGAGCTACAAACAATCCAAACATTCAAAACTCCATCTTGCAGCCAAAGCATATTTCTTATCAGTATCACTACTCAATCTGTTCAGTCTTCCGTGCAACTTCACATGCATGGGGCAAATCAGATAAGGCACACACAACTGGAAGAAGATGATTGGGTTTTTAGCTCTGTCTATATCAATTTCTGTCTTTCTTGTCTCAAATATGGATGCAGACCACAACCACTGTTGTTTGGAAAAGGTGTAAGTGCAGAATGTTTGTCTGGTTGTCTCTAAATGCTATAAAATTCTATATTAGCCTTGGCATTTGTTCTTAGACTTCAGATTAAACCTTAGATTGACATGTTGTGGAAATCCTGTTTAGAAGCTCAGTAATCTGTGTTGTCTCCTGAGCAGAATCAGTCAGTAGGCAGACATGTGCCGTTTCATTTATCAGGATATATTTCACCAAAGCAGGACTGAAGAAACGAGTCGATTTGTATCTCACATCGATCCAAGCATCGGAGATGAGAAAATGCCTGCTCTGATGTCAGAGTGCATCTATCTTGGCCGTATTTACTCTCTCTGCCCCGTATCGTTAACACCTCACCCATATGCTGTAACAAGTCCTTGATCACGTAGGGGGGGAGGCAAGAGCAAACAAGAGGCAGGGTGGGCAAGAGTCACTATCTGATTGAGCAGCAGGCATTTTATCTCCGCCACTGCTCTGGGGTTCGGACAGATGGTTCCTTTTCACTGGGCAAAGAGAAGAACAGGATGGGGATTAAGCTGAGAGAAAGACAAGCGGCGGCCAGGCCACTTGGCAAAAATCTCCAGCGATAACACCACCATTAGTGGCCGAAGCCCCAATCTGCTTCTCTCAGAGTGTTATCCGTTGTCAGTGGTGATATAGAAGATATCCAAAATTAAAGCTAGGATGATGAAGGTAAATGCTAAAAGTTCCACAGTAAGGCATTGAAATTCTTCATGAGAATCTTGACAATCATGACAATCTTGCCTGCATACAGGAACAACCAGCTGCTTGAGAGCACTGTTGAAAGCAATTCATTTACATTCTGCACAAGATGCAAAAATTGGACTTCTCATCCTCATACATATGCATTTGATGGAGAAACATACAAAAGAAAGTGCAGTAGAAAACAGAAGTGTAGCTGGATACATATTCTGTATGTACGATGTAAACAAGCTCTGTGCCTAGCTCTCATCACTAAAAGCAGGTGAAGTTAGCAGGTCTAAGTCAGGTCTAAAATATTACACATCAGCAATAACTTTGATGACAAACTTTATTAGAAATAATAAAATACAGCACTTTTATATGTAGAAGTTCTAGAGCGGATTTCAAGTATGCCATTTAAATGTGGAATCTATTTGGAATTCATGCTGTTAACTCTTAATATAAAGTTATAAGAGTTGTTTCTGCCAGTGAAGCAAGGATGAAAAACCAAAACAAATCTATCAGAGAGACAGCAAAATACATTAAGTATGGCAAAATCATCTGTTTGGTGCATTTTTAAAAATAAAGAATGCACTAGAGAGATCAGGAACACCAAAAGACCTTGATACCATGAAAAACAGTTGTGGTGGATGATAGGAAATTCTTCCCAGATGAACAAAAAACCCTTTAGAACAATTGGCCAGATCAAGAATGTCCATCAGAACGTCAGCATTATTGTGCCAAAGTCACCACTCAAGAGAGAACGTCACCAGAGTAAATACAAAAAGCTCACCACAAGATAAACCTTAAAAAGATGTGGAGATGCAGATGGCTGCCTCAGTGTGCTTTGTTTTCTTATTGTTCTGAAATTTACATTGACAGCATTTAGCAGATGCACTTATCCAGAGCAACTTGCATTTTTATCTCATTTTTATACAATTGAGCATTAAGGGCCTTGCTCAGGGGCCCAGCAGTGAGAACCTGGTGGACGTAGGAATCGAACTCACAACCTTCCGATTGGTAGCCCAACACCTTAACTACTAGGCTACCACATCCCTCAGGAAGACCATATCAGATTTTGGCAAAAACATTTTAGAAAGCCTGTACAGTTGTGCGAAAACATCCTGTGGACAGATAAAACAAAAAATCGACTTGATGAGAAGAGAAGAGTATAGAGAAGGGAAAGAAGTGTTCGTGATCCATGACATTTTGAGCTTATATCATGGCCTCGTCATTTATAGCTGACAGTGGAACAGGTTCCGTTATATTTAAGATGATTTGAAAATGGATTCTTGCAGCAAGGTGAATTCTGATATGTAGAAGGCAATATTATGTGCTCATATTTAGAGAAATGCTTTACAATTCATTGGACGCCACTCTCAGTACAGATTGACAATGCCCCAAAGCATACTTCAAAAGCAACCCATGGCAATGTTGTGGCAGGAACTGAAAGATTCTTCAATGTTCTGCACCTATCCTTAATCTGACTGAAAATGAATCTTTATTGCTGAAAGCAAAACTGAAGGGAAAAAACACCAAAAACCACAAGCAGGACCAGAGCATCACCCAGTGTCTGGTGATGTCTTTCGGTTGCAGATTTCAGATGACTTCAAAGAATTTGTGACAAAGTATTAAAAGATTTATTTATGATTGTCAGTTGGTCCGCTTACTTTTGGTCCCTTTAAATGGGGAAGTAGAAATAAAACATAATTCCAATCCTTTTCACCCGATTGGAATGTAAATACCAATCATTAAAGCTGAAGTAGTGGGGGCACGGTGGCTTAGTGGTTAGCACATTTGCCTCACACCTCCAGGGTTGGGGGTTCGATTCCCGCCTCCGCCTTGTGTGTGTGGAGTTTGCATGTTCTCCCCGTGCCTCGGGGGTTTCCTCCGGGTACTCCGGTTTCCTCCCCGGTCCAAAGACATGCATTGTAGGTTGATTGGCATCTCTGGAAAATTGTCCATAGTGTGTGATTGTGTGAGTGAATGAGAGTGTGTGTGTGCCCTGTGATGGGTTGGCACTCCGTCCAGGGTGTATCCTGCCTTGATGCCCAATGATGCCTGAGATAGGCACAGGCTCCCCATGACCCGAGGTAGTTCGGATAAGCGGTAGAAAATGAATGAATGAATAAAGCTGAAGTCTGCCCTTTTGATTTTTATTCATTATTTAATTTCAACTAATATACTGTGGGAGACAATAAAGTTCTACAAATATAATAGTAAACAAATATTTATGGACCTATCTTTGTATAAAGTCGTATAAACAGTCTTAAATTATGTGTAGAAATGGCTAACTAACATTTTCACAAATAGACAAATCTGTCACAGATGTGATGTCTTTCATTAACAGTAAAAAATGTACCATTACAAAAACAGTTCAAGCGCTTCGAGACCTCACTCGTTAGACCGTGCTTCATTTTACAAAAGACATTTGAAAACATCGTTTACATAGGATTACAAACTTTGAGTTCACGTCAGGCTGAAGTTATTAGCAGTTATCGATCAGACCGTGGTGTCAAATTTTGTTAGATGGATGCGGTGGAAGCCACATGAAACTTTATAAGAGCTGAGTAAAAAAATCTGTTGATAACTCCTACCTCCTCGTACTGCTCCGCCTTCAGGCTGTGACTGAACAGCTGGATATTGAGGCGTTTCCTCTCTTGTTTTGCCCGCTGGAGCTCATGCTTCTGTCAGATAGAAACAGAATGCAGATGATTAGCCATGTGCAGTTCTGTAAAACCAGGGGAGAAGAATTCAGCATGCATTTAGAACAAGACACCAAGACAAAATGGGAATTACACGATTTATTCAATCTAGTTCATAAATATCCTCTGATTCAGTCATGTGTATATAGTGCTAAAACTACACAGGGTTCTATAATGCGCCATTACTGAACCAAAAAAACGATGCCACAAAAATAAAAGCATCTGCACTGAAATACATGAAGTTATTCTTAAAGGTCAATTGGAAAACTTGTCACACTTACAGGTAGACAAGATCTACATAAATGTCTCCTTATAATGTTATCGCTTTGGATTAAGTCTTTAGGAAAATTGTGAACAGTAAAATGAAACCTTAGTTGGAAATCTTAGTGACGAGCCAGATAACACTCACAAAACTGTCATTATTAGATCATGGATATGTTATCCGCAGTTCCTAATATTCTTACAAGCAGAAATATGACACCTACCTTTATTTAAGGGCTAAAAAACTTTACATAACTAAGTTATAACCATTTTATGAATTCAACATGAATCTGTTCAGTATGTCACAGTGTTCTACTAACTCCTTATTAATACCATCACATCTGGTTGTGATAGTCGGGTGTCCACACACCTTTGCGCGTATAATGTAATTCTTTTTAAAATCAGAAGTAGCGCTGCCATACCCAAGGATCCCACTTTAAATTAAATCTATTGTAGTATAATGACCATAAATGTGACCTATTTTATTACAAACATTGCAACAGCAATGGATATTGCACTGTACACCACCTTATTAATGCTCTTAATAACCCTTAACAGGCCTAACTGTGATACAGGTGCAGACTTACTGGCTTATATGCTTACTGAAGCTAACATTTCCTCCAGGGCACAAATCCCTTTAGCCTGCACAAACTACAAATGAGCTTCATTTTGTCACCCTTCATTTAATGTGCCAAGAGAGAAAGAGAGCTATTAAAAGCAATGCACCACTCTCCGGCATCATGCACATCTCATGCTGCTTGAAATCAGGAAAGGAATCATTAAAATATGACGGGAAAAAAATCAGCAGCATCCAGTCATGTAAATACCTGTTTAAAGTGATTAGGTCATTTAATATGCAGTGTGTGTTGTTTAAGCATCTCTGTGAAAACACTTGTTAGAACACTGTGTTTGGGGTTAATGTTATTGGTTTGGGCTGAAAATAGTGTGGTGGAAATTTCTACTCTAAAGATGTTTGTAAGGCCCTTGTCCTTCTATGCTTTTCCCTTGTAGCTGTTGGGGCTAGAAACTCTCATTGCCAGCGGTTGTTTTCTTAGATTATGACAAGGGCAGAGGGGACTGGAGACGAGTTGTCGGGAATTAGGCATAAACAGCTTCTGGTAAACCTTCTACTAGGCCTTCTAGCAGACCATGGCAGGTCCAGATTAGCTTGATCAGGAGATGAGCAGGCAGTGATTTTGAGCCAATGATTGATGATGTTTTGCTTTTACGTGTCTTCTTTGCTGGATATTTTAATAAATGATAATAAAATGTAACTATTCTATTTTCTCGCTTGTTTTTTTGTTTTTTTGTACTCATATTGGAGTAAGAAAAATAATAATTTGTCTATAAATTCAAATCCCACACACACACACAAAAAAAGATGCCATAGAACTTTTTTGCAGCACCATCTACAAGTTAAATATTAAAATTTCACCCAAATGCTCTGTAGGTCAAACCATATAAATAAACTGATGCATGATGTTTCAAACAGAAAAAACAAATCTTTTAAATAGAAAAGCAAATTCGTCTTTAAGATGATCGGAAAAAATACGTATTTACTCATAAAGCACCACTTCATACACCATGTAAATGAGAGTGCTTTGTAAAGATTGAAAAATACCTAAAACTAATTGAAAACTTATGGAAAAAATAAATGGGGAAAAAAAGGAATGCGAATGATAAGGTGCTAAGGGATTTTGAACGAATCATACAAGACTCTTTAACACCCCTACAATGGGTTGTACCATTCTGTCTGTGCTGGTGTAGACTCGCCCCAGGCTTGATTCCTTCATTACTTCATTTGTTCTAAAATGATAATTAAGAACCAAGACAAAACTGTTAAAGATAGATTAGTATTGTAATTGAAATGGAAGACTGAACACGTATGCGTCTGTCATATAATATTATGCAGCTTTGACGTCAGCGTTTTTCTGACAATCTGCTATAACTGAAGCTTTCATTCGCTAAACTGTAAAACTGAAGAACATATCACAGTATCATGGAGTTTTTAGAGCGTGTGGCTTAACTTTGGACTTTTAAAGCCATTCAATGTCATTCAGCTCTGACTAAGTGTTCTGTCTCCTCCTGACTGCTTCACATGTCAAAGTGCATCAGCTGCCCTGCTTCTGTCTGGTATCCTTATGATCCTCAGTCTGAAATGGGCTTTTCTGTGTGTCAGCTGCAGCGTCAGCATTGACATGACAGCTTCAGTACATCAGGACACTAAACACAACATGGCCTGGGACACCTCTCCTATGAGGATGTTTATTTGTGAGAATGCAGAAGGGAACGTTCAGGACGTCATGTTCCATCACATCAGACCAGCAAATACTTAAAGAAATAGTTCAGGAATAAAAATCAAATGTACACAGATTTATACCTTTGTCCGAATGTGGTTGAGCTCCAAGACATGACTTCTTGTCTGACTTTTACTTGTTTATCTGACTTATTATATAAGACTTGTTATATAATTTTACACTGGAGCTAATGGAAGTCATTCGAAATGATTTTGTGCAAATTTCTGCCTCAAGCCCACATTCAGTTCTTTACTGACTTAAACAAACATAAAAAAAAAACCTCAGAATTTAGCTGCATACTCAAAAGTTAAAGCAGCAGACATAATGGACATTCAGAATCACTAAATTGGCTGTTTAATGGCAGAACTGTTGCAGACGTTCATGTCAAACAGAAATAGTGTAAACAGGAAGAAAAGTTCTACTGCAAAGTTACTGATTTTTGAAATAAAATGAAAAGCGTTTTAATGTGGATACAAATATAAATACAAAGATTTATGGATCAGGGATGAAAAAGGGAGTCTATAAAAAGATGTGTGTGTGTGTTAGAGAGAGAGAGAGAGAGAGAGAGAGAGAGAGAGAGAGAGACAGAGTGAGAGAGAGATAGAGAGTGTGTGTGTGTCAGGGAGAGAGAGAGAGACACAGAGAGGGAGAGAGAGAGAGAGAGAGAGAGAGGGAGGGAGAGAGAGAGAGAGAGAGAAAGAGAGAGAGAGAGAGAGAGAGAGAGAGAGAGAGAGAGAGAGAGAGAGAGAGAGAGAGAGAGAGAGACGGTAATTGAGACTGGTGCTATGAGCTGATCTTTAGCTCCAGGTGTTGCCCTCGTTCCTACAGATGCTCAGGAGTAGCTCAGCTCAGCCGTACACACAGTCAAAGAAATAAAGCTCTTCTCCTCACACAGAGTCAGGGCACATATGAGGTTCAGGTTTCAGCTGCAATTTTGAAGTTTTGCTCTTCACAGTGAAAAGGGTACCGGAACAAAAGGGCAAGATGAACAAAAAGAGCATCTAACAGGGTTTAAAGGTCCTTAATATTCCAAAGTGAACCTGAACCACAATCTCTATCCATTTTTACTCTAAAATGAAGTCGACGCACTTTTATTAAACTGTTGTAAAGTGTCTTTTTTTCCTCTCTAACTCATCCCCTAGTCATTAATATTCATAAAGCAGACTTCATTAATATTCATTAGCTTGCAAAGAACCGGCAAGAAAGGAGAAGCATTTTTAAAAACCAGGTTTCTGGTTGAGAAATGAGGAGTCGGGAGAATCACTTAGAGGAAACAGCTTCCCCAAAATGAGCTTTAACCAGAGATGATGGAGAGATTTATGTGAATGTGGAACAGAATTAGGATTTATTGTTCTGTTATTGCTCGCTTCTAGTGCGAGTCAGTATTTTCATTTCATAAATTGTATTGATTGTGTGTGTGTGTGTGTGTGTGTGTAACATGATCCACACCCCTCGAGTCAGTGAATCTAGACTGAAAGTCGTTCTCTTAAGCTAATCAGATGAGTTCAGTCAGTTTATAGAGCTGACTCGGTCACAGCTTTTTAGCAAAACACAAACAGACAAACTCAAGGATCCACACGTATGTTGTGAAATAACATGGAATAGAAATGATTATCAGATACTTTTATACTATTCAGGTTGTTTGCTGCCTGTCTGTCTGTATATCTACAGTATCTGTCTATCCTATGCTCACTAGAGTGCTGTATGCATCATCCCAAATCACACACTAGTGCCCTAAACAATTATAATGTACCTCCAGCTGTTACTTTATGTAATGGAGCATCTTCTATACAGATATTCATGATTGACGGCTACCATTCAATTATGCTAAGTTACTCGGATGAATCTCTTGAATAATATAGCTCAAGTACGTGACTGAAATAGCATGTAGTGATGGAAATTCTGTCTCTTCTGGCTGAAGGAAGTACATGACATGTTTCAGCAATATATCTAACTATAAATATGGCCCGAAGACAACACTCATGTGCTGTATGGACAAGAAACAAAGGTATTATTTGATTAAATGCCCTTACAGGATGAACATATATATAAATTTATAAAATAAGCTTCAGGGGAAACACTTGATGAAATTCCATTGTTAGGGAACAAAACAAAAAAAATATTAGGTGAATCTCAACATTCACATAAAAGAGCTGACACAAAGAGCTAAGTTGTGTGTAAATGACACATTAATAAGAGTGTGTAAAAAAAAACTGAACTGAAAAACAGGGAAAAAAAATGAATTCCATAATACAGGAGCTTTAATAACCTCAGACAAAGGCAAAGTCACAGTCTTGAGTGAGCAGCTGCGTGGTTGGTCCCTTAGCGTGGTAAATCACTGCCTCATTATTCCTTCCTCTGAGATTTGTGCTTCATATAGGAGAGCAAGCATCACATTTCTGCAAGTTTGCATTATACCACCAACACAGGATCTAATAATATAATGCAGCCTGTACATGTGTATGCAGCTCAGCTCCTACACTGTCGCTCAATCAGCATCTGAACCCAGAGGTCAGAGTCAATTTTGGCTTAGGACACAGCTGCATCTTCACACGGCTTTAAAAGGCCGTAAAATCTACAGATTTCTTTAGTCACTTGGTGCTTTTCCTACTGAGCAGAAGGTTGGTAATTTACAGCTGTGTCCTTGAATGTCCCTAAGCCTTTTGTGTCATGTTTAAAACTTCTTTCGAAAGTCACAGAATAAATGTCAAATGTCAAATGCCACAGTAATAACTTACACCATATTATAGTCTTAATATTGTACAGTATATAAAATGTAATCATAGTTT
Source organism: Tachysurus vachellii (assembly GCF_030014155.1). Classification (NCBI taxonomy): domain Eukaryota; kingdom Metazoa; phylum Chordata; class Actinopteri; order Siluriformes; family Bagridae; genus Tachysurus; species Tachysurus vachellii. Next base: position 12,492,622 of record NC_083476.1, on the reverse strand, counting down.
AATAAGTATATAATACCTTAGATACTACTGAAATATACCAAATTATCTGCCAATCTAAGACAATTTGCCAAATTAAAAATAGGCTACATATACCTATATTTAGTTTATAACAATCTTATAGTATGAAATATTAGATCATTTGACTTTGTGCAGATTGCAATTTTTTTTTCTTTGCACTGACCTGGCAACCTTGCAGCTGGATGTTACTCCATTACAATATATATGAAGTGTTTGGTATATGTCCGGTGGTTAATGTGAAAATACTTTGTCCAGAGGCTGGTTGGTATTACATAACAATAAATTCCCAGAGTCCTTCCTGCCACAACAACCCTTGGTATTCAGTTTGTCGTTTTAATCCATGCTGTCGTCCTGAACATGTACGCTTCTAAGCCACCTCTGAGTCATGATGGGGATTAAATAAAATGACAACAGCAAATCTGGGTCCGGGATATTTTAGGACACTACACTGAGTCCACTACAGAACAACGGAAAAGTTCTAGTTTAATAATTAATGTGTCTCTGCAGCTACAATTTACAGTCATTTATTTAGCATGAAATAGCTGATAGTAAACAAACCATATTTGTTCTACACTTAAAGTTTCCAGGCACTGCGTTGATTGTTGATCTCTATTCTTGGACGAATTCTAACATGATTCAACAGACAAAATGGTCACAAGCATTTTGGCTGAAATAAGCTCAACCTACAAGATGTGTCTTGTAGCCATCTTCTAATTTCTGACATGAGCTGGCAGAAAGTTTCTCCCGCTCCTCAATGCAGAATTCTTTCAAACGTGATTTTTTTAAGGGGTTTCTTGCATGCACAGTCCGTTTCAAATCACCCCACAGAATCTCAATAGGAATTAGACTTGGCCATCCCAGAATTCTCAGTTTTTTACTTCAGCCAGTCCTTGGTGGATTTACTGGTATGTGTTTCAAGGTCCAGTTCCACTTCAGCTTCAATTTTTTGACAGATATTCTCACATGTTCCTCAAGCATCTTCTGATACAATGTAGAATTCATAATGGGTCCTATGATGATGAGCTGGCCAGGTCCTGCTGCAGTAAAGCATCCCCAAACACTTCCACCTCCATATTTCACAGTTGGTATAAGGTCCTTTTGCTGAAATGCTGTAGTTTGTTTGTGCCAAACATGCCCTTTGTTATGGTCTCCAGATAATTCACTTTTAGACTCATCTCTGTGTTATTTGGCAAACTTCAGTCTTGCCCTCCTATGCACACCTCCTATGATCATTAACATCTACTTCTGGTTGTAGATTCATGCACTTTGACATCAACTGTACAGTAGCAAGAGCTTGCTGTAGGTCCTGTGATGATATTTTATATCCAGTTTTTGTATAAATCATTAAGAATCTCGCAGTCTGCTCTTGGGGTGAATTTACTTGGATGGCCTGACCTGGTCCTGTTGGCAGTTGTTTTAAATCTTCTCCACTTGTAAATGATTTTCCAGACAGTGGAATGGCTGATTACAAATTCTTTTGAGATCATTTCATATCCCTTACCAGACTCATAAGCATCAACAATCTTCTTTCTGAAGGCCTCAGAGAGCTCTTTAGATCACACCATGGTGATACCTCTCACTTCAACAATTAAAGCAAACCAAACTAAATGTCTGAGGTTTAAATAAGGCAAGTTCACTTTAAAATGCTCTGTAACAATGTTCTAATAATTTACACCTGATGTGATACGCCTGTAGGTTATTTTATCCGTCTTAAGTACAAATAAATGTGGGGTGTCCTTACTTTTCCCTTACAAGAAATTAGATTTATTTTTTTAAATTACATATTACAGATTATTTAACAAAGACCTTTTTTTGGTTTTATTTGTTTAGTTATGTTATTTGAATCTTCAATATTGTTAAAATGAAGATAAAATGGCCATTTGTTTAAATATGTAAAAAAAAAAAAAAACAACACGCTTTCATGGGGTGTCCTAATTTTTTTCACACAACTTTACATGCAAGCTATTATGAGTTCCTGGAAAGTCACCTTAGGTGCGTTTAAAGGGGGAATTCGCGCCCTATTGGTTAGAGAGTCTGACTCCTAACCCTAAGCTTGTGGGTCCGAGTCTTGGGCCGGCCACGACTGAGGTGTACTTGAGCAAGGCACCGAACCCCCCCAACTGCTGCCCGGGTGCCACAGCATAAATGGCTGCTCACTGCTCTGGGTGTGTGTTCACGGTGTGTGTGTGTGTTCACGGTGTGTGTGTGTTCACTGCTGTGTGTGTGCACTTTGGATGGGTTAAATGCAGAGAACAAATTCTGAGTATGGGTCATCATACTTAGCCGTACGTCACGTCACTTTAAAAGAAGAAGAAGAAGAACTGTCTCACTCGTGTCACACATGTTCTGCATTTCCCTTAATCCGCATATTTATCTTCTACCTCACTGTCATGCTTCTTGATCTTGATCTTGTGTGTTTGTTGCGTTGCCTTCCATTACCTTGCTCATAGTGTTTTGCAGTTTCTGGTTTATACACTTCATTTTGTTCTTTCTTTTGCAACTTAAAAGTAAAACAAAAGTCTGCAGACTAAATCCCAGACACTGCAACACATCACAACTGTTCTGGTCTGTACGGTAGAGACCATGCCTGCACACAGACACTTGAGAAGAGTATTAGAAGTGTTGTAGAGAGAAGTTGAGCCGACTAAACTTACTAAACTCTGGCATGCTGAGATCTTGTTCTTCACCTCTCTCTCAAGAAGCTGACATCTCTTCCTCCTCTCACTCACTTCTGTTTCCTGTTGGAGAAAAGAAAAAATGCACAAAATACAAGTCTTTAGTTTTGCCCTCAAACAACATCCAAAAGCTCTGTCACTTTTTTAAACAATTGACATGAACAGTCTGTAATTACAAACTTTTACATCTTTTTCAAGTCAAGTCAAGAAGCTTTATTGTCATTTCAACGAGTACATAATTCATATATAGCTGACGCAGTACATAGTAAGATGAAACAGCATTGCTCCAGGACCATGAAGCTACATAACACAACACAGAGCTACATAAAACAACACAGAGCTAAGGACTTAAAGTAAGTTGTCCTAACCACATAAAGTCCATCACTACAGGAACAAATACACAAAATAGCATAGACTAGTGTGCATTCTGTATATTATACAGTACAGTGTGCAAAAATAGAGGAATCTGAACAAAGTGGCTCCTTGTAAACATATATACATTCATCCTAGAACGTCCTTGTTTTTCTGTTAATCGTCTGACGTTTAGATCAAACTGACTTCACTTGTCAGTGAGTTTGGATAAAAGCATCGTCTGATGGAATAAAATGAGAGAATAATTAAGACGTTTTCCATTTCCTACATTACCGTTTGACTACCCAGTGAAAGTGGTTTAGTGGGATTAATCCCTCCATTCAGCTTTACCTAAAAGGATCGATGCAGCAGTGCTTCAATCGTTTACTCTTCCAGCTCTCACCTCCTTATCTGTCCACTCTACTCAAACAGATCTGGTTCAACTTTCATGCTAATATTTCTAGTTGGCTGAGCTGAGTCTCTGCTTTAACAGTGTTGTATAGGTGCATTGAGTCTGAGAGTCTGTTTGTCATCTTCACTAAATCTATGCTGGATTTCTCTTCGCTGAGAAGTTCAAATGAGAGAAGATTTTATGAGCTTACGGTAGAACCTGACCAGCACTTTTTTTGAGATTGTAAGAGTTTTTCTCTTAATAAAAGGTTTGCTGCTATAAAACACCACTGAAACCATGCTAACGATGTCCCCAGGTGACATCCGCCTGGCATACAACCTCTCACAACCTCTCAGTGGAATTATAAAAATACAGCACCAACCAGTATAGTAGCACCAGAAACCCTAGATATAGTACAAATATATTTATAAGGTTTTATTCACCGTGCAGTTCAGAACACCAAAAAAACAAACAAACAAACAAAAAAAGACATGCATATTTGACACAGGACTGAGATGTAAAAGAGCTGGTTATGTGGTGGATAAAGTCTTTAGTGCTCATGACACGGAAAGCTTGACAGTAACCGTGTTCATCATCAGTGTGCGTGCATGTGTGTGCGTGCATGTATGCTGTTGCTATAGAAACCTCTTCAGGTGGAAACAATAGCCATGAGAGCAAACAGCTGGGCTGATGTTTACTTACAGTTTTCCTAGCTTACGGCTGCTGCCTGAAATCATGCATATTTACTCAAGCATAATGAGGGCTGCGTGGAAATACTGACAGCTGCACGCTAAACATATCATCTTAAACAGGATGAGTCAGATGATCAGTCAGGAGTTTTTTTTTTTTTTTATATATTTCTATTTAATGCGATTGCTGTTGGTCATTTTCTTATAAGGGTGCCAATAAGTCTGACATATTTGAGTACAAAATATAATAAATGTTATAGATAAATTGACATAGCTTATTGTATGGATTGTCTGGAATATTAGAATTATTGTATTTTAAACATTTTGTAATTTCAAATTTTACCTATTTTCTCACAGGGGTGCCAATACATCTGAGTGTATGTGCATGCCTGTGAATGCGTCTGATGATCGTATTTGAAGAGTTAAGCGGCGAGAGTTTTGCTCAGGGAGTGGAGCTGGCATCAGGATTAGTCAGAAATCTGTCGTCTACATTAGCGCTGTGCTTTAGCGAAAGTCTCTGGAGAGTGAGACGAGACTCTACATGGAGACGTGGGATTTGGAAACAGACATGCAGCATGCCGCCCTTTCCTATCAGCTCCATCTGAACTCAGCCAAGCGAGGATGAGTGCAACAGGAAAGCAGAAGGAGGAGGAAGAAGAGGAAGAAGAAGAAGAAAAAGAAGGAGGGTTGAAATGAGGATGAGGGAGATCTAGAAAAGAGCTGCCATCAGTGCCAGCCGCCTCCGCTACTGTCTGAAGCATCACGCCCACACCAGGGGACATGAAAAAAAAAGTAAACTCAATCTCAACAAGTCTCGCTCTCAGACAGTTTTGCTTCACTTCACGCTTTAACCTTAAAGTGCCCCTGAAATCTAAAGCAGTGTAAACCAGTCATGGATATAAAAGAATATAAATATTTTATTCAGACTTAACATTTAACAAACCTATGTTGTAACCAGACACAAATAAGAGGCGTACATTTTTTTTTTTTTTTAGAAAGCTTGCCAGGAAGGGAATTTATGGTAGCAACAAAAAAGTCATCTGAGCAAGACAGAGGCTATTATTTTCCTTCTGGTGCATCCTTAAACAAGAAGTACACGACAATAACGCTTGCGTGACAAAGATCATGATCATGAGGATAAACATGCGGCACTCTTTACTACCTGCCTAGTCGGGGTCACGATGGATTATGTTGGTTTCGATTTTGGGAAATTGAACCAACCTGAGTATAATGCTCATGTAAATAAAGTTCATGATATATAAAGTGCACTATTCTGACTAGCAGCAGCTCTGCGCTGGAGCTTAACAGCAGGTACACATCTACGTACCAGGATGATGGAAAAACACTTACTGTAAATCTAATAAACCATTATTCAGGACTTTTTGGTGTAAACTATAAACAACCTTTTTGATGATTTGGTAAAGATGCTGTTATTGTAAGTTTCTAATCTAAGTCAGTCACATTAGAGATGTCAGAAAGATCCACAGGGGGTCTGGTTGAGTTCATTTTTAACTTTGTGTGTGAGCTGGAGTTAAGAAACTGTAGAAGTTCAGGAGTTGACTAAAGTCTATTGCCCTGTTTTGTTTTGTTTTGTTCTAACAACTTGCATTATTTCTGGAACCCAAACAAACTTTTGGTTTAGAGCACACCCACTTCCAGTTTAAATCTGAATACAGACCGAGACGCATAAATCCGGAGCAGTAAAAAGAGACAGATATACGACGGCGTGACATACAGTAATGTTACACTGCTAGTACCTGTCCCTCAGTGTTACACACATCAATACAATATCTGAAGAATCCCGCACTCTCCTGTACCTCTGATTCGATTTCCTGATATATTTTATTCACTTCTTTATATATCTACTTGTACCTTTATTTTTATTCCTTCAGTTTATTCTTTTGTTCTCTACTATTGGATATTTTTTTTTATATCAAGGACAGTCATAAAAAGTATTCCACTAAATGTCATACTGTGTATGATTGTGTATGTGAGAAAATGTTTTTAATCGAATTTGGAACCGACTCTCAGTGCCAATCCCAATCTTGGATAACATTGGAGGGATCAATCAGGAAGGGCATCCAGTGTAAAAAAAAAAAAAAATGTGTTAAATGTAGTACGCAGTTCGGATAGTCTGCTGTGGCGATTCCAAACAGACAACAGACAAATGTTTTTTATCCTTTCAGGGATAATGATTTAAGCAATTTCAATGTCGCATTCTGAACTAGACTTAAAAGCATAAATGTAAAGCATGTTCCATAAGAGCATACAGTCTCCAGCCACTTTAATAGGAACACCCGTCCACCTGCTCATTTATGCAGTTACATGTGGCAGCAGCACAACATGTAAGAACATGGAGATGCAGGTCAAGAGCTTCAGTTAATGTCAAACAACTCGGAAAACGAGTGATCTCTGTTACTTTAACCATGGTGGGGTTTTTAGAGCCAGAAAGGCTGGTTTGAGGATTAGGGAAACTGCTGGACTGGGATTTTCACACACAACAGTCTCTAGTGTTTACACAGAATGGTGTGAAAATGCAAGTGAAATCTGTAGGATAGGATGGTCTATAGGATGAAACGCCTTGTTCCCCTTAGAGATCAGATCACAGGAGAATGACCAGACTGATCTGAGCTGGCAAGAAGCCTACAGTAACTTAATAATCACTCTTTACAACCACGTTGAGCAGAAAAGCATCTCAGCATGCAGAACACATCAAACTTTGAGGTGGATCAGCTACAACAGCAGAAGATTTCTCTGGGTTTCACTCCTATCATGTGTACAGATGCACCAAAATAAGACACTTGTGGATTAGAAAGATTCTTCGACCCACAGTCCCATTCTGTATACACTCTAGAGACTGATGGAAGTGTTTCTAAAAAAAGTGGCCAGTAAGTGTATATGTCCCACCCCATCTTGCTCTACCATAGCAGCTTCTCAGCAGCAAGCATGGTTTGTTGGTGTGATTTTGGCTGTGAGAGAAAACAGTTAGCATTTATTCATTTGGAACCGGGTTGAGTTTGTAGGTGAATTGTCAGATGAGTATTTTATCGACTCGGAGCTGTTCCACGGACATCCGCTAGCTGGGACGGAGGGAGAAGGTGATTCTGTATTGATACGGCACATTTCTCCAGTCTGTAGAGCAGACAGTCTATAAATCCACACTCCTGTCTGTAGTAATCACACACATTACACATGCAATGCAGAGATATTAAGACAGAAAATGCTGAACTATTCCTTTAATCTCAGACTCTCATGACAGTGCATGACTCTGCATGACCTCGTCTCCATCCATCTGCTTCCTGTCTGTAAATCTTCTCTTTTTGTCTTTCTGCTCCTGTTGCTGTGAAACGGTCGCTGTGTCAGAGGCATACATATGTTAACAAAAAACAAACAGCTGTGTGGCCCTTGAGTTCCTGAAAAAAAATCCCGAGTAGTAAGCCTGATAAAAAATTATTCTTTTCTTCTTCTTATTATTATTATTATTATTTTTAATGGAACCATCATTGTTCCTAGGAAGAAGTAACAAAAAGAAACAAATTCCGTACAAAAACTAAATGTAAACACATCTTAAATTCAATCGATCAGCTGGGATTTGTCTAATATCCAAAGCATACAAGGCTAATGTAGCTAACAAGCAACGGAAATCTATAGCGACCAGTTTAGCATCATAGATCCATCACTAAAATTTACAGGTAATCCGGAAATAAATTGAATTACTAAAGGAAGTTTATATTTTATTTTTGTTAGTAAAACTAGACAGCAGCTCCATTTGAAAAAAGAAATCAGGATATGTGTTGTTTATTCTTTTATGAAAGCTTCTAATATTTACACACACAGCTATTAACTACGCACGGATTCTTACAATAAATGACACTGTTTTCTTTGAACATGGACAACAGGCCAAAGTAACAAAGAGGAAAAAAAGTCTTTACACTGAATGATAATCTACCTCAGGCAGAGGCAGGGGGCGTGGCTTAAGTCTGAGGTGATTTGCATATTATTATAGTTATTTCTCTTATACAAAAGCAAATCCCAAAAAAAAAAAAAAAATCCATTTTCCAATTAAGGTTGTGTTTATTGTTGTGGAATGACCATGAAAGATTTCTTCTTGTTTGTTCTTGTCATCACTTGCGTTAGAACACTAGAAAGTTCCTAAAAACAAGTTTGCCGTGTCACAGAGAAACTGTAACGTGTAAAGGCTTCTGAACTGAAGACTCTGGTGTGCTGGAAAACTTAGTTACACATTTAGCTCTGTTTGGTAGAAAGTTCTGTTCTAGAAAGAAAGTAACCTTCCGTTAATGCTAAATAAATGTCTCCTTAAAGAAAACTGTACCATATCAACGCTTGTGCGTGCAATCCGTTTAATTCTTTAAATCTGTTAGTATAGAATTACTACATTAGAAGTGACGCTAAACTGAACATTATAAGAAAGAAGGAAACTTCACACTCCAAACACATCCTCACCCAACGAGCGCTGCATACGTTTCATTTTGGCTGAGTTGATGATACACCTGAGGCTCCATCACTTCATATAGATGAGGGTGTGATCTCCAATACAATTACCGCTTTATAAAAACGTACAGAGCCGAAAGATGCGCTGAGACAAAATACGATACCGTAGTGTTACTCTCTCGTGGTGGTTTCCTATGTAACCATGGCAACCCAACAGATGCTGTGAAACGTTTCAGGTTACAAGGGTCCAGGAATTGATCCCCTGAGCAGATCGATGGGACGTGAGACACTATACTAAACACGAGCCACGCGAGCCACAGTGAAGTGAGTGTTTACGGGTTTTAGATCATGCAAGCTAAAGTGGAAATTATATATACTATGTATAAATGTGTACGTATTAATTATACATAGGGGCAGAGCAACTTGAGCATTTTTTCCTTATCCAGATCTGCTCACATTCTGCAGATCTGACAATATGGATTTTAAAAAAAAGAGAGAGAGAGAGAGAATAAAAGAGGGTGGGCAAATGAGAGAGGAAAAATTTCTACCTGTGTCGGTTTATTTTCCACAGCATCTTGCCTGATGGATGAGGATATTCCTTTCCTCTCGTCTCCTTCGTTGCTGCTTCCTCTGGGTGTGTTAATGTCAGTGTGTACTGGGCCTGCGTATCTCTCTCTCTCTCTCTCTCTCTCTCTCTCTCTCTCTCTCTCTCTCTGTCTGCAGAGCTCCCCCCACTGTGCATCATGGCCGCCCCTGCATCCTCCTCCCACCTCCCACCTCCCGTTATGTGTGTGTATATATATATATATATATATATATATATATATATATATATATATATATATATATATATATATATATATATATATATATATATGTGTGTGTGTGTGTGTGTGTGTGAGAGAGAGAGAGAGAGAGAGAGAGAGAGAGAGGTGATAAAAAAAAAGCTTTCTCAGGGGGTGGTGAAGTCATGGCCCTTCTCCTCCTGTGCCAAAAGCCACCATAGCTAACTAGGGTGCCTAATTAGTCCGATTAATGCCGCTCACACACTCACTATCTGTGCACGGTGCTGGAAAAAAAAAGGAAAGGAGAGATGAGGAAAAGCTCTCTCTTTTTCTTTGGAAGCATCTGTTAGAGAACCTGAGCAAGAGGGAAATCCCACAAAGTCTGCAGTCTGCTCTGCATGACGAGGTGTAAAATGATGCCATAGGCGGCTCTGGTCCAGCTGCAGTACTGCCACAGGAGGCGTCACACACGAGAAACGTGGTAGAAACGTGCTTCTGCTCTGGGACAGTGTGCAAATTGTTCATCCGTCAAAAGGGAATATAAAAGGAACACGTGCACAATTGAAGCACATGTGAAAACCCGTGAGCGTAGCATATCTGACAGACATCTAACCAGCCGAGATGAACAGAATAAAAATAGAAAATTAAAATGAAAAACTATTATTTGAAAATAATTCTCTCTCTCCGCTGAAGGGAACGTTATCAGAATGTTCAGCAGTGTATCTGACAGGATGCAAGAAGATTGCATTACATACATACTGCATGGTTGCTGCAATGATCAGGAAGCTGGGATTAATGCTGGACTCAACAAAATGACAAAATTGTTTTTAAAAAAAATCACAAATTAACAGAAAATTGTATGAATTTTTAGTAACCTTTGTAAGGTTCTGTAAGAGTCTTCAATCTGTCATGTTTTCTGGGTGTTTTCCTGCAATACTAAAGCAACATTTAGTTAATAGCCACAAGAAAAAAAAGCATTAAGAGAGCTAACCATAATGTCAGTTCTGTTATCTAACTGGTCCACACTTAACAAATATTTACTAACACTGGGCCATGGGTTTGACAATGTTTCAGGAAAGCTGTGTGTAAATGTTTGCATAAACCAAATCAAACTAAACATTTCCACTGGATTTACAAAATTTGGGAAACGCTGATCACACTGAATGTAGCGATGCCTACAAAGTTCCCAGATAAATGTGAGAAACAGAATGACAGACAGACAGTTTTTTTATTCAGAAATGAAAAATCAGAGTGAAAACAGAAGGGGAAATGATTCTGACTCACTACTATGGCAAAAAAAATAGTACAATATAATTATAGATATATGAAAATATCAGCTGAGGTGTTATGTTTTGCAGCTATGCACAGACAGAGTCGCCCAGCCTCCGTTTATATGGTGCCATTTAAAGCCAGGTTTTTAAAAATAATTTTTTTCCATTCTTAATCTTCAACCTAGTGACCTCGGATGAGGACGTGCGAGACTCCGAAGCACGTCTAGAAACAGCGCCTACTAAACGCTGTAAACATTTACAGTTTAGATTCACATTCTTGTTTGGGAATTTTCAGATTCATGGAGTTTTCAGGAATTCCCAGTTTCTCGTTGTAAACCCTCATACTAATGATTTACACAGAGATCCGTTAACGAGGCTCAGTGTGTATAACACATTTCTTTGGCCAAACCAAACAAATTTCAACCAGATTCCTAACTGATTTTGTTCTTCAGAATAGCGTGTTGTCACGGCACAGCTGATTTACATTTAGTGACACCAGCTAAAACCCATAACAGGCAAAACTCACCTAGAGAAATGAAGACTAAGTCTTCCATTAATGTAGCTCGGATATTGCTGCATGCGGGCTGCCGTAGACGCACAATACCTTTATAATTACTTTGTAATTACAAATAAGACTAATCCTTCCGTGAGGACAAAATTAATGGCACCCCTGTAACTGGGGGAGCGGAGGCACAACTGCTACGGTATAGATATAAGCTACTTGTCTAGCACAGTTTCACATGGATTTAGTCTATAATATAACACACTGAGCACACGGTTTACTTTAAATGTAGATTTGGGATGTTATCAAAGTATCATAACTTTGACTTGGACTCATGACAGGTCGTCACTGCTCATTGTTTCTGTTCCAACAGAAATGATGAGGGTTTGTAAACAAGCCCTACTTATTTCTGCTTTCACGATTACATGCCCACATTCCTTCATATCCTGTCTAGTGCTTGTGAAATAAATTCAGCTAATTCATCCTCATTTGGCAAGAAGCAGGCAGAAATCAATTGGGGAAATGGCTTCCTAGAGTAACTGAGGTCACCACAGGATTCCCAGCGGCCATTGAGGCTCTTAAATATATGTGCTGTCATGGGATGTGGACAAAGTACCCTTGAGACACAGGCTTCAAATGCACCCTCGAATGTAATGCTAAAAGAAAAAAAGATGTACGTAGATGTTTATCACTATGTGTTTATTATATCGCTACATAAATTGTTGTAAGAATTTGTGAAATTATTCTTTTGTGTCATCTCAATGCCACAAATGATCAGCACTCTCACAGACTCTCAGTGTTATGTAGCCTCTGATTGGTCAGAACGGCCAGAGTATTTTTTGTTTAGGTTTTGGATATGTCAGAATTGCGAAGGCCAACTCTGCAATAACATTAGTAAACCTTTACACCACTGCGATGTTAAACTCTGAATTTCTGTATTATTTTTGTATTTTGTACAGCACAATCTGAAGTGTGTTATTCTGCTTATATCACAATGATTTAATTAAACGTTATTCCAATACTTACTTAGCATTACTGAATGTGATGTAGTGTTTTTTAATGTCCGTGTTGTTAGTTCTTAGCATTTATATTACAGTAACAGGCATTCCCTCACTAGCATCCTCTCTCTCTTTCTCTCTCTCTCTCTCTCACTTACTCACTCACTCTCTCGCTCACTCACTCACTCTCTCCCTCTCTCACTCACTCTCTCTCTCTCTCTCACTCACTCAAACTCTCTCCACTCTCTCACTCTCTCTCTCTCACTCACTCACTCATTCTCTCTCTCTTTCTCTCTCTCTCTCTCTCTCTCTCTCACACACTCACTCTCTCTCTCTCACTCACTCTCTCTCACGCTCTCTCATTCACTCACTCACTCACTCTCTCCACCCTCTCTCTCCCTCTCTCACTCACTCTCTCTCTCTCTCACTCACTCAAACTCTCTCCACTCTCTCACTCTCTCTCTCGCTCTCTCTCACTCACTCACTCACTCATTCTCTCTCTCTCTCTCTCTCTCTCTCTCTCTCTCACTCACTCTCTCTCTCTCACTCACTCTCTCTCACACTCTCTCATTCACTCACTCACTCTCTCCACCCTCTCTCTCTCTCCCTCTCTCACTCACTCTCTCTCTCTCTCACTCACTCAAACTCTCTCCACTCTCTCACTCTCTCTCTCTCACTCACTCACTCATTCTCTCTCTCTCTCTCTCTCTCTCTCTCTCTCTCTCTCTCTCTCTCACTCACTCTCTCACACTCTCTCATTCACTCACTCACTCTCTCCACCCTCTCTCTCTCTCTCTCTCTCTCTCTCTCTCAGTTTGTCATTTTACATAAATAAAATGTCACCTAACAAAAAAACTTTTTTCAGCTGTTGCTATAGAAACAATAAAGAATTCGAATGAATGCTAACCTATATTTAATGTTACTGACCGAACTGCTGTCAGAAGCATGCTGTTATACAAACGTAATACACACCTCCTGACCAGATTCAAGAATTCAGTCACACTATGATATAATTTTCGATAACACTGCCTCAGACAGTTATTCAGCTGCAAATCACAGGTTTATATCAACATAGTCGTTCGAATATGTTATCGTTTCTGTAGTCATTCACAGAGCCTTGTGCAGTGAACTATCTACATGGATCTTATGGAATCTTATGGATGTTGTCTCTCTCTGTAGCATCTGAACTTTGAACCAATCAGGGAAACTTTGGGTTTCTTAATACAGGAATGGTTTATGTGCTGCGGTTTCTCAGTAACATGACAAGCTTTTTTTTGGTCTTATTCGAGAGGGCAGGAACAGGAACTTACTTGTACATGTTTCTATAAATGAACAAAACATTTTAGAAGCCAAAAAAATAAATTCATTCATTCAAAATTGTGTTTTTCGGCAACTTGCCATGATGTAAGGAATAAAACCTCGAGACCTGCATTTATGGAAATGCAGTCAACATCAGGGTTAGAAACACATCAGTATTTTAATATTTAGGTATAGATTTGTCATTCAAGCCAAGTTTCTATCCACATTTCGTGTTATTCTGTTATAAACAAAGTGGGGAAAAAATCTTACAAACTATTTTACAAAATTTTCAAAAGTACTAAGGTAGAATTTATGTAAAAAAAAAAATGTCGAAAATGTTATTGATAAATTGCATATCCATTAGCTATATAATTTAATGCGCTTAACCTTCTTTCAAAAAAAAAAATCCTTAGATATAAATGTAACTAGTGATTTTTTTATTCCTGACTTGGAAAACATGGTTAAGGAATTGTTTGTGTTAATAAAACGGATTATTGAGGTTGTTAAATGTTGCATAGTTAACTTATGTCAAATGTGTCCACGATAAAGGTCAGTATAACGCAACTTTCTGTGAATAAACGCAGTTTCTAACTGTTGCTTCTTCTGAGTTCAGTCAGGAAGAAATGGATCGATGGAAGAAGCAGGGGGTCAGAGCCGGGATGGCCGGAGAGCTGGAACAGAGCTGCATTAAATGTCTCCTCTAGTCGATGCGATGGAGAGGATAATAAGGTTACAGGAGCAATCTGGGTCCACTGGAAGAACACAGAGTCTAATACTGAGTCTAATTCTATCACAAAGGAGTGGCTCAGAGCTCAAATCACACTCTCAGCCCCGCATCTCTCACGTCTATATCCACGTCCACACCCTACGCACTGCACTCCTGAAGCCCTCCACTCAAGCGTTTGTTTGGCTTTGCTAATTAAATAGACTGCTCCTCTCTCTCGCCACCCTTATTAGTCTCTATTAATTATCAGCTACTGTCATTATACTCATGACTGTTATTATCCTCCAACCAATTACAACGAGGCTTCAACCGCGCCCCACCATTTGCTCGGCGGTGGTATAGTCACGACGACAGAAAGGGCAGGAAGAGGCCCAAGGTCAGTCGTCAGCAATGAGTGACTCTCTCCACACTGTCTGTCATGACAGGTTGCCTGGCAACCAGCCGAAAGGATGCAGAGATGACACGTGATTCACAAGTGACTCCTTGCTGCATCTTATGAACAACAGCGTTTGATGAAGTGTGGATGCAAGCCAGCTTTTGCATGCTCATCATTTTCCATGCTCTATTTCAGACAAAGGATTTGTACATTGCACCCCCCTTCATCCACCTCTTCCCTAAACATAATCCTGTGTTCCTATTGTCCAATAAAATATAAAACAGGCTGTAATGTGGCCAAGAAATCTTTAGGCCAGTTTCAGGATCCAAGTACACAAATCTAATACAGACTTGAAAAGGAGAATCTTTTCTAACAGAGAAACACTTGTACGATTCTACATAGAGCTTTTACAGGTTCACAGAGAGATGAAATGAAGAACCATTGACTGTACCACAAAAGACTCTGAGCTCTAATTTCAATCAAATAGTCTGTATTATTTTTGTGTGGGTCAGTGACATACAATCCTAATTAAATCTATTTTTATTCCATATCCCAAAACTACAATTAAGGGAGGGGGTGTCAATACTTTTGCAAGACATTGTAGGATAAAACTTTGTGCTAAATTACGTTAAAGATTTATGAGAACTCATGTACAGGTACGTTAGTGGGATTCTCATCCAGTGTGAGTCAGTGACTAATGAAGTCATTAATGAATGAATCATTGATCATAACACAACGAAGCTACTGTCAATATTAATAGCTTTCACCATATAAGGATATCCGTTAATTAATAACCACGTGAAAGTTTTAATTATTATGTGTGTTTGCACTATTTACAAAAGGCGAATGCAGATTTAGTTTCTTGTCTTCCTGGAAGTAGAGATGTACAAAGGTCATTAACTAGGATAACATTTAACATGTAACACTGGTCCTTTCCTACGTCTGACCTCATGCTAGGCACAAACCAAGACACAGGGACAGTGCCACATTACAATGTCGCATCACTTTTCCCGCAGCGAATAAAGCTGTTGACCGCATGTACCACTGTGGTCAGTCGGTTTCCCATCACCCGTCTGCCCTGCCCTGATAGTGGGATGGTTGCCAGGGCAACGGTGGCTCCCAACATCATACCACTTACCACTTGGGACCTTGGAAAACCCTTTATCCTCCTCTTCCACTGTCATTTTGATTTACATTCCACTTTAACACACACAGCTTCAGGACAAATGAGGCAAAAAAAAAACATGGACCTCTAAAATTCAAGGGTCCCCAAAAATCTGATACTTGAAAATATCAGATGTCATAATGCAGGAAAAGTCAAAGTGTGAACCCTTCTTGGAAGGGGTCCGCCATAACTTTAATCCGTCCTTTGTGTGAGATTGATTAACTGAATGCATGATGTTAACATGAAGGACTTAACATATGAGGAAGACTGAAGATTAGGAAAGACATGAGGAAGACATGGTGGGAGAGTGATTTACGTATAAGGCATAATAAGCTCATTAGACTATAATTACTAAAGGAGAACCAAAAGGAATTGCAGTGCAAAGCTCTTCTAACTCACTAGTGATTTGTAGAGCTGCTTCTGCTGCCTCAGTGTTGCCACCTCAAGCTTCAAGGTTCGGTTTGTCTCCTCCAAAAGGTGAAATCGGTTCCCACTGGACAGGTGAAGAGGCAGGACCTCGTGTTTCAGCTGCAGGAAAAGATGGAATAAATTGTAGAGAAGAAATGCATTGAATAAGTACACAGGATGTCAAGCATGAGTGCATCAATAAGAGCTAAATGAGCATGCTCCTGTAAGAAGCAGAAGGAGCTACAAATCCAATCCAGAGCCTGAGGCTCAGATGGGAGTTGTTCATAAAACCAAACAGCAGCAATCAGACAAAATCGATGTTCACAGGAAAAGTCGTCGGGATGAGCTTAATGTTATTGAGGAGTACCACATGTAGAGTCATGTCCGAGAGCTTCACTGCTGCTTATGGACTCTGCGACACTGAGACACTGTGCTGCTGCCAGAAATAAAAGTGTGGGCGTGCTGTAGCTCTGCTTTGGGAATGCTGCACTCACAAAAACCACTCCATTTTCCACCCATGTCCATTACTGATCATTTATTCATGACTATTATTCGGCTGTGTCAAAACGCTGCCAGGAGGCCTTCAGGAAAACAACGCTCACGCTTTCAGCTTCAGAAGGAACATAGGGAATAGAGCAAAACAAGAAAACACCATTTAAAAATAGTAAATATAATAGAAAACAGACTCAAAGCAGCATTCCAATCATCATCAGGATAAGAGTGGAAGGAGAAACACCTACAAAAGAGGAGCCAAGACACCAGAGAGCAAGAACATCCTCCTCTGACCAGAAAACAGGACCATAATGTTGAGATTCATGAGCTTGAAAATATATATGTAGTATTCTGCTCAGGTTCTACTAAGTAGCTACGTAATTACATCAGTTGTATATGACACCAGAGACTCCTTCTACAAATGTTAATGGGGGTCTCCGTTGTTTGAAAGCCAATGTTGACATTTGAAATCACCAAAACAAACACGCCCCTAACCCAAATGGGTCCCACCCCTGTATTGATAGCTCCGCCCACACATACATACGTAACCCAGGCAACTAATGGAAAGAAATGTGTCTTTATCATAGCTGAAGGGAAGAACAATATGATTGCAGATAAACAAACACGCAAAAATGACACACAAGCATAATCATGCAAAGGACGGCATATATTAGTTCTGTGAAACAAAGCAAAACCAACGTTACTCACCTATCGAGGAGGAAAAAAGCGCCTCGGCGTCTTAAGTGAAGTTGGCCGCATATTCACAGATTCGAGTTTCCCGAGTCAATAACTCCTGAGCTAAACACTGTTACTACACAAATAACACCTCTTTTCTATTGTAGTAATGTAGAGAGGCAGCGACAACACAATTTTCCTCAAAATCAGCTTTCCTCCGCGGTGGACAAAATACACAAGTCTCTATGTGCGGACAACTGAGAGACAGATTCCAAGGGACCGTCTGCAAAGTGCAAAACCCGAAAAGCGAATACTATAAAAACAGTCAATAACTTCACTGTAATACACTGTACTGTCAATAAATTCAGCTCACACATCACTGATGTCCTGATAGTTATACTGCAACACTTATTTGGGAGAAATGTGTTTTTGTATCATTTTTATAATTTTTTTAATATGAAAATATTAAACTCGTGAATATGAGGCCAATTTAAGTCCCTCGGCGTCCCATCGCAGACCTTCCCGTTCCTTCAGTTCTCTCCAGCGCTGGAAAGCTGATCCTATATTAACACGGGTCCTACTTCTTGATTTATCGTAAGCCTTTCTTCACTTTCTTTGTTTGTTTCAGTCAATGTTTCAGTCGTTTTCTACTAATGTCACACATGCGCACTGAACACTCTCTCCACCCATATTGACAAGACATGCCCCTTTCTGCTCATTGGCGACACGTTTATTTTGTTTTTGTTTTGTTTGGCAGCCCAACGCAGTTTTCTGAAGCATTTCTCAAACAAAGGAGACCCCACCTTTAAGTAAACATCATCCTACAGAAAACATTAACATACATTTTTCCATGTCACATAGAGCATCATTTCTAATCAGATTAATTGAAGTGTGTGAAACTTATGTGAAGTCCCTGGCAATGAGTTTCTATAGAAACAACAACATATCTGAATGAGCGCATTCACACTTGCACTACTGCCAGAGCTGCTGTTATAGAAAACACCTAAAGGTGATAATAAAAATAATAATACAACCTACTACTGCTGGAATATTGTGACCATATTGAAGTGACCATATATCTCAGTACTATCCTGGGGTTCCATTTTCTGGAAGTTTTATTGACAGCACAAAACGTCAGCAGACAATTTTCTGGAACGGTGCCACACTATTTTCTTTTTTCTTTTTTTCAACTTACTTTCTTACAACAGAACTGATTTTTGTAAAGCATCTGAACTTTAAGAGTGACTCTGTGTTAGTATCCTAAAGCGCTCGGCATGATGGGGTTTTTTGACTTAAGAAGTAGCTGGAGCTCAGATCTCAAGCTTACCAGCTGATCACTTCCTGCTGGAGACTGAACTTATCTTAACCACACCCTTGGTGTGTACTGAAAAAGATGAAGACGACTTTTTGTCACAGTGAAAATCTTTTTTTCATATACTGTATAGTACCCAGCTTTATACTGTAAGTTGGGGTCAGAGCGCAGGGTCAGCGATGGTGCAGCACCCTTAGTGGCAACAGTGGCAGCTTGATGGTGCTGGGTCTTGACCCACAACCTTCTGAGCAACACTTGGGCTACCACTACCCCTATAGCTTTATACATTTACAGCATTTGGTTGACACCCTTATCCAGAGCAACTTATATATCTATATCAAAGCAGTTGAGGTTTAAGGGCCTCGCTCAAGAGCCCAGCAGTGGCAGGGGTTGGATTTGAACCCCAGTAGTCTTAACTGTCATTGTAATTGTCTCAGCTGTAATTGTCATTCTGCATTCAGCATTGCAATGAAAAGTCAGTCCTCAGGTAGTCCTGTTCATTTCTTAAGCACCAAATGTTGACCTAATTCTAATGATCTAATTTAACATGCTTCCCCATGGCAGGAAAATAATGCACCACACTTGAATAGAAATTTTCCAATCTCAGAACCCCTCAACTGAAGAGTCAACAGATCGGCCAGATTTCTTCAACGTCTTGGTGTGTGTGTATCCTACATAATCCCAGCAAACTCCTACACCATGCTACAAACACTCACGAGCCTGGCGGCCTGTTGGTTTTCCACAATCATGCAGCTCTAAATCACACCAACCAGCAAGGAGCCTCAGAACGAGCCAATGAAGCTAGCAGCTCCAACACGCAGCCAATAACACATTTAACAACTACCAAGTCACAACAAATCATGGTTAGAAAGTTTTATCTGTTTAGAAAAAAAATCAATAGACTTATTTATATTAAGATTGCATTAATGTGTCATTACAACGTTTGATGAGTTTATTTGACAGAAAACAAACATCTCATGCATCTCATTGATAGACAGTTTGATGTCCTCTTGCTGATGGAAAAGCTCTGGCAGTGTACAACGACAAATCTGCTTTCTCCATCACTTCATCACAGGTACTGACATTCCTACACTGTATAGCCCAGAGTTGGGAAAATAAAACAATATCTCTGGAAAGTGTCAGTCACAAAACTGCCAAATCTCACAAATTCCACATGAATGAATTCCTCCCATTTTTTCCTCACCCAAGGGATAAATGGAACAGTGCACAGGAAGACACTGACACACAGCCAAAACACACCTACTAACCATGTTTACTGCTCACAGACTGCTACCTGCCCTATGTGCCTCATAAGGGTGGGGCATATACATTGGAAAGGTAGCATTAATCAGATCCTCCAAGATTTCGTATTGTTAAGATCAGAGAAATAAATGACAAATCAAGCAAACAGTGCAATATTCAGAGGAGCTTGTAATTTTTTTAAAGTTAACCTAGACTTTCTGTAAATTTGGGCCCGCCCCAACGTTCATAGCTGTCAGAGAAAATAATTACATATGTTGTATTTTTAAGACATGCGATGAACAGGAATGCTTTAAAGTTTTGATTAAAGCACTAAAAATAGTAAAAGGCATTTGGATTTTTAAAGATTTTGTCTTCTGTTGTTGCTGTACTCTACTTTTAGTCCAAAATGCACACGAATGTTTAAAGTTTACTGCAAAACAGCAGCAGTAGGCAATGCTCTGACAAAGGAAAGAAAAGGCACACTTTCTTGGAGGAGTCCATGAATATTACCGAGGTGGAAGATCACGTTATTACAATTTGCAAATGACCAACTAGCGTATAGTGCTCTCGTAATAGCCTCTTTCTGGACAGTGCACGTGTGATCACTCATCCTGAGGCAGCAGTCGTCTGACAGCTTAGATATATTGATTAAAACATCCCGAATAATGTTACATATTTAATGGCAGACAATTAATCAATAAATCAAACTCAATAGGCTGATTGATTGATCAGTTATAAAAATAGATGTTAGCATCAGTCCTTATTTTGTTTATAACACTATTAACACCTTCTATAGAGAAAATATTGCTTTTATTTTTTTAAAGATACCCAGTTTTTAAAAGCTAATCAATTTAATATAACATAGGATATATGCTGTTTTGGCGTATAAGTCTTAGCAGATGCTAGAGAGAAAAAAAAAGTGATTTATATTTCGAAAATACGTTTAATTACAGGAAAATATTTGTATATGGATCTAGTTCAGACTCATCAGTCGTGTTGGTAGTGAGCCATCATGAGAACAGACTGCAGTAACTGTGAAACATGGCTACAGTCCACACAAACACACACACACACACAGACACACACATACACACACACAAACATGTAATATGCCAGTCTTTATAATAACATTTGTACAAAAGGTGTGAACTCAACTAGGTAGAAATATTACCTGTATGAGCTCAAGATCTATTGTTTTATATAAAACATCCCTTTCCAGAGCTGCTTTATTGATCAGAGTCCCTCCAGGATTTCACAGTGTTTTGTGATTTCTGCTGCCAAATATGTGTGATATGGTAAAGTTTTTTTTTAATTATTATTATTATTATTATTATTTTTTTTTTTTTTACAAAATATGCAATGCCACTTGCCGAGTTTTTTGTCCTTATTTGTGCTTGAATTGGTAAAATTGCAAGCACAAGATTCTTCTTTTCAACTCCTACCAGTGAAGACACATACAGTAATGACTTTCTGTGATAGCTGTACTCAAGTCTGACGTGTATTAAAGAAGGCTTTGGCTGAATATACATTGTGATGATGTCAAGCAACACATCTTAGTCCAAAAAAAAAATCTGTTAAAAAAATCTCTAGTCATTTTGAAAAACTAAAATGTCGCTGAGTTTGCTTGACTGTGGGTGAATTCCTGCGATTGCAAAAATAATTGCTAAATACTGGAGGAAAGTAATACTTTGCAGGTCAAGGTGGCAAATCCTTTCTTTTTAGAAGGCAGAGGAAACCAAAGAACCTGGAGGAAACCCATACAAACACGTGGCAAACACGCCCCCAAACCTCCAGTAATCCAAAGCTCTGGATCAAACATTGGTCGCTGGAGCTCTGGAGCTGTGAGACGACAACACCACCCTATGCAGCACAGTGCTGCCCATGCAGCTTTTTAATGCATCTTTAATATTTTATAAACAGCCTTGTTATAATTACAAATGTTGTGCACATTCAGAGCCTGTTCATATTCCACTGACAGTTCTAGCAGCAGCAGGTTATCCCAGGCATCTATTTGGGTGGAGGGAGGTGGATGGGTGGGGTTTGTCTCCCAATGACTTGAGAAGGCGAGAGCTGTGTAATGTACATCGCCGCAAAAAGAATGAACAAGAATAAAAGGGTAGAAAAAATTAGATTTGAAATCAAATCAGCTACTTGTTACTATAACTGTTGGGTATATTTCAGCAGCTCGGTTTTTTTCCTCTTAATTATGATGATCTTTTCTGGAATGTTTTTAGATAACAAGTAACCAGTCATACTGGAGAAAAACTAACCATCAAGTCCAATGAAGACTGCACCCCCGCTCCTAAATCCCCATCACACACACACACACACACACACACACACACACACACACACCAGTGTGAACGCGGGTGTGTGTGCCAGAGGCTAAGGAGGGGCAGGCGCATCATCATTAACAGTTCACTATATCGCTCTCTCTCTCTCTCTCTGTCACACACACACACACACACACACACACACATTAGCAGTGCAACAGCTAGCTAGCACCTCATGCACATTCGAACACATGCTCACCGCCTCCACATTTTAACAGTGTGTATCTGCTGTGTGTGTGTGTGTGTGTGTGTGGGTGGGTGGGTGTGTGTGTTTTACGGTACCTCCAAGGTTGTAGCTTCCCCTCTTCTTCTTCAAACCTCTCACACCTTCATCATCATCAGTTGCAGGCGTTGCGGCACCGTGGCAATGACGACACGTCTACGATCTGTGTGTATGTGTGTGTGTCCAGACCACTGCTGTGAGCATCTCCAGGCTCTCGGGGAGCCAAAGCATGGAATTACTCACGCTTTCTCTCACACTCTCCAGCCGCTCAAGCACACACGCGCGTACACACACTAAGATGTGCGCATGCTCGCACTCACCGCCTGTCATACTTATTCTAGCCTTCACACACACACACACACACACACACTGTATGTGTGTATACGCTGCCATGTGCAGCATATCTAGTATTTTTTATAATATATAGTATAAAATATTTTTAACTAATGAAGTTTGAATGTTAATCATTTTTAACGGTTATTTAATGAAATGTTTATTTTCATCAGTGAGATAAATGAAGTATGTTTCATACATGGTGTTCTGTCAAATAATTATATTCTGGTTTTATTTTCTGTTCTCATTCAATATATATATTTGCTGTAGGCTAATTTGACTAGCTAAAAACACTAAAAGCTAAATTATTAAGCAACATTAGCTCAGTTAGCTAACTGGCTAAAACATGGTGAAAGTTTGTGAGGTTGCTTTATCATTCATAAACAGTGTTTTTGTAAGCAGTCTAAAATAAACTGAATGCATATCATAGTTAATGTTCTTTTTTAATCCTGTCCAGTTTTTTAATCGTTTGCAAAACAAAAGAGTGGAGGAGTAAATAGCAAATAGTCATAGGCAAATAGTCATCGGTTGTCTTTTCAAATAAAATAGCAGTTGGATGGCGTTTTCTACCATCCTGGCAGTCTCTCAACATCCAGCAAATGTCTCACCATAAGATCAGACCATCAGTTTCTCACCATAAGATCGGATAAGATATGATAACATTACACTTTATTCATCCTGAAGGGAAATTTCTTGCCAACAGTTGCACTATTAACAGAAACAGAAGTAACAGACACAACTATTATAAAATATTTTCCAACATTATACGCTATTGTTTGAATGTTATATTAGATGTTATTACGTGTTTATACATTTTAACACTGATTATGATCCCCCATCATTATCTGTAAATATGTGGCCCTACATATTTACATATACTACAACTAGTGGGTGTTCTTTAACCAGTGCATTCTCAATTTAAACTAGTCCAACATCGACCTTGACCATGCAAGAGATTTGTAAATTTCATGAATGATAATCCAGTTTGCATGTGTTCAAAACCTAATGAGGAGATGCTGTTTATATGTGTAAAATCAAGCATATATGACTGGGTTTGTCAAGCCTGATTAAAACAGAATTAAGTTGTACTTAGCATTAAATAAAGTATAATAATAATAATAAGAAGAAGAAGAAGAAGAAAAAGTAGAAGAAGCTGAGTGGGCTCTCACTACAATTAACAATAAGATAAGAACATGTGAAAATAATTGTGGCGAGAGCTTAGGGTATGGTAAAAGACAAGATTGTTGTTATTCCAAAACTGTATAAAAGGCTGGTTCACAACTGTGTTAATTCAGAACATCTGCAGAGGTCTTGGCTTCATTGTGTCTCAGTAAAGTCTGATTTTCTGGCATACTAAACCTTGTCTTTAAAAGTATTGATTTTTGATTAGCAAGCCTTTTCACAACACTACAAAACATCATCTGAGGGAAACAAACATATATCTGAAATACAAAGATAAAACAATATAAATTGCAAGCAGTATAAGGTCAGGTCAACAGGTATTTCATCAGTGACACAATGTTCATCATGTGCACCACCATAATGGATTTGAAATTAAACATTCAATGTATTATAAAATGTAGCCTTTCAGTTTTAATTCAAGGGGTTTAAAACAAAATTGCATTAAGATTTTAAGACTTACAACCATTTTTACATAGTCCCTCCTTTAGCACAGACTCATTTGCAGTCATTGAGTTCCTGCACCCATGTACATCATTAAGTTCTGTGTTTCCTCCCTTGAGAAGCCTTGTCAGGCCTTTACTGCAGCTACCTTCATTTGCTGCTTGTTTCTGTGTTTTTTCCTTCAGTTTTTTCTTCACTAAATGATATGCATGCTCATTTAGATTGAGGTTAGGTGAGTGACTTGCCATTTAAGAACATTCCGTTTCTTTGCCTTAAGAAGCTTTTCGGTTGCTTCTACATAAATGAATGTTGGCTTATTTAAAATTCAAGAAGAAGAAGAAGAATCTTGAAAATGTCCTATCATCCAGCATCAGGACATAGCAAAGCTTACAAAATGATGTAAAATTGTGAAGAGCATGCATTTTGGGATGCACTTTATGAGAAACCTAGCTGTTAATGCAATATTTTTGTTAAGCCCCTTTGAATTAAAGCTGAAAGACAGTCCCATCAATCACACACACACGCACACAATTAGTAGCCTTTTACTGTCTCACCAGTCTCTCACTGTCTCTGTAGTGTCACACTGGCACAGTAGTGTTGCAATGTCTTGCCAGTCTTTCACCACCTCACCAGTCTCTATGTCTCACCAGACTCTCACCCTCTCACATATCAAAAAATACTGATTAATCAGAAACAGCTATGTAGCCTATGTAAAACCAACAAAAGCAAATACATGATGGATTAATATATCTCCAGTGCAGGTGGATTATGAAGCATATTATGGATTTCCAATGCTGGTTAGTTAAGAAAAGTGTTGGTGCCAAGCTAGCTAGCTAACTTAACCAATACTTCAAGGCAGGACACACCCTGGACGGAGTGCCAACCCATTCGCAGGGCACACACACACTCTCATTCACTCACACACACACTACGGACAATTTTCCAAAGATGCCAATCAACATGCCATGCATGTCTTTAGACCGGGGGAGGAAACCGGAGTACCCGGAGGAAACCCCCGAGGTACAGGGAGAACATGCAAACTCCACACACACAAGGCGGAGGCGGGAATCGAACCCCCAACCCTGGAGGTGTGAGGTGAATGTGCTAACCACTAAGCCACCGTGCCCCCCTATCTTAAATCAGTGGTCCCTAAATTCCATCAGTATGTGGAATTTTCAATGAGAGAGGAGAACACGCTGGATCCTCCCCAACTTTGCTACTCAGACCAGATTTCTGTTACGCTAATTCCTGCATACAGACCACTCGCTACATCTGCATGTGCTTTGATGACGTGACTATCTCCAATACCATCACAACATGCTCCAACCAGAAGCCGTGACTGCTATGGTGAAAACGCTGCTGAAGTCTAGAGACTTAGCCTTTAGAGCAGGGAACAGGATGGCCCTAAGAACAGCAACGGCCAAACTGTCCCGATTTATAAGAGAAGCAATGCGTGCACATGCCCAGACAATCCACAGCCACTTCCTAGTCAGTGGAGACACCCGGTGCATGTTGCAGGGCACCCAGGCGATCACGAAATAGACAAGACAGCTTCATCTGGACACCTCCCACCCAGATGCACTGAACCACTACTACTATGTTGAGGTGCAGAACAACATAGCGACATGGAAGAACTTCCTGAATACCTCCCTCTGCAAATGGATCCTGGACTTCCTAAGTGAAAGACCTCAATGAGTCCAGATTAGAAACAGCATCTCCAGCACCACCACATTGAGCACTGGAGCCCTTCTGGGTTGCATGCTCAGCTCACTGCTGTACACTTTGTTGACTCATGTCTGTATAGCAGTGCACAGTTTGAACCATATCATCAAGTTTACCGATGACACCACTGTGGTATGTCTCCATCAGCAAGAACGACAAGTCAGCATACAGAGAAGTGCAACAGCTATCTGCCTGGTGTAGATCAAACAACCTGTCTTTGAGTGTTGATAAAACTAAAGAGATGGTTATCAACTTCAGGAGAGCACAGAGCAACCACTCTCCACTGAACATTGACGGATCCTCCGTAAAGATTGCCAAGAGCACCAAATTTCTTGGTGTTCATCTGGCAGAGAACTTCACCTGGTCACTCAACACCTGCTCCATTGTCAAGAAAGCCCAGCAGCATCTCTACTTTCTACAAAGTCTGAGGAATGCCCATCTCCCTCCCCCCATCCTGACTGTCTTTTACGAAAGGATTATTGAGAGCATCCTGAGCAGCTGCATCACTTTCTGGTTTTGGAATTGCACCATCACAGACCGCAAGACCCTGCAGTGGATAGTGAGTACAGCTTGGAAGATCATTGGAGCCTCTCTTTCCTCTAGTACAGACATTTACACCACACACTGCATCCACAAAGAGAGGCTCCAATGATCTTCTAAGCTGTGCTCACTATCTGCAAGACCCTGCAGCGGAGAGTGAGGACAGCTTAAAAGATCATTGGAGCCTCTCTTTCCTCTATTACAGACATCTACACCACACACTGCATCCACAAAGACAACAGCATTGTGGATGACTCCACACACCCCTCACATACACTCTTCACCCTCCTGCCATCTGGAAAAAGGTACCGAAGCATTCAGGCTCTCACGACCAGACTGTGTAACAGTTTCTTTCCACAAGCCATTAGACTCCTCAACAACTGAACTGAACTATACCGAGCACACACACACACGCACACACACACAAATACACAATCAACTGTGTGGACTGCACTGATCTGCACCAAATACACACTCATCCAATATACATGTCATCCATGTCTACTGCACCAGCATATCAAACTGTAAACATGCTGTTTTTGCACACTGTTTTTGCTCTTTGCACATGCTGTCTTACACATTCAGTCAATTGCTGTTTTGTACAACTATTTAAAATACCTCTATATAACTGTGCTATTATATTAAGTGTTCATCCCTGTATTTTTGCAAATGTACTGTATAATATACAGTATGTACACTGGCCAGTGCTGCTTTTGTGTATTGTCTTGTAGTGTTTTGTATTGTATTGTTTGTCTTTTGTCTTACACTGTTTGCACTGGGTTGCATAGATGCACTTTATGTGGCTAGGACAACTTACTGTAAGTCCTTAGCTCTGTATTGTTTTCTGTACCTCTGTTTTTGTTCAATGTAGCACCATGGTCCTGGAGAAACATTGTCTCATTTCACTATGTACTGCGTCAGTTATATATATATGGTTGAAAATGAACATTTAACATTTTTCATAGCATTTTAACACTGCATTTGAATTTTCTGATATTAACTGATGCCCTGTCCAGTTTCCCCTATTTCAGCACAATTTTCCTTCTTGTAGGTGGCACTGATGCAGCACCAGTGCTTTCTATCGAGGTTTATAGAAAGCGGTTTGAAATAAAGTCTATTAGAATATGTTCACATGGGCTACCATTAGACAATTTTAACTATTAATTTATTTGTTGTGGAACCTGACTGATCGTATTTGCCTCAACAGGTCAAAGGTGGCCAAAATAGAAAAAGGGCAAAATAAGTTTCACAAACAAAAATTCAAAGATTAAATAGACCCACTAGACATGTAATGCATTTTAATGACAGAATGATAATAATTAGGTTAAAACACAGGATTTTTTATTCCATTTCCCTCCTGCCTGGGTCAGTACAGCAGATCAACAGTGAAAAATGTTCGCTGCATGGAACCACTTCACAGTGTAAACCAGGGATATTATAATCCTTTCAGATTATAAAAAGAACTACATTTAAAATGTGATGCATCATGATTTTTACTGTATACTGTGTTTTAATACCCTCAGATACTGACCAGTCGTATCCACCTGTGACTAATGTATGGCAGAAGGACAAAATGGTGTAAATAAATGTCTAAATTGCATGTTCACATATATTCATAGATCCTGGCATTTTTAATAAGGTTAAATGTAGGTGTAGGTGTGTTCTTTTTCTATATTAAAAACATAATAAACAATTTATTCATTTAAAGAAATGTTTAATGGGTTCATTTTACATGTTCAAGTGGAATTTAAACTTTAGATAGTCTGAATAGAATTTAACACTCACACTTTAATAGTCTGGATCAAAATGACAAAATTTGCATATTTTACATTTGTTCTTTCTCTTCTTTTACCTTGTCCTGATTTTCTCCTTTCTCTAATTTACGCTACATTTATCTGTGACCTACAAGGTGATGTCACACGGCCTGGTTTTAATCAAGTTTGTGAGAACTTAAAACAGAGAGAATGAAGGAAATGGCCGTCAGAGCTGCTGGTGTTTATCTCACATCATATCAGAGATCTAAGTGACATTAAGAGGGATTAGTGAGACACGGCAGCAGGTACTGAGGCCATTAGTGTCTTTTTAATGCTGAAAAGGAACAGATTCTACAGGGATCATCTCATAGTCTTTGCCTTTCTGTTGCCTAGCAACCACAATAGAGCCCCCACCCTCAGTCCTACCACCACTAACACACACACACACACACACACACACACACACACAGACACACACACACACACACACACACACACAGTGCAAACACATCAGTTTAAACTGCCAGGTTAATTCTCAGTGGAGACCTGATACAATGCTTACAGAGGTGAGTCATGATTGGACGGCACACTGCAACCACACCTACTGTACCTCTTGGAACACAAGGTCTTTGATTGGACAGCAACATTACTCGCTTCTCATCATCACACTTTGGTAGGGGTGGTGTCTGGCTGAGAACTGAATGTTATTGAGCACACTGGCACCACCTTGTGTTTGTTTCTGATGCATCAAGTAATAAAATCATGTTCCAGTTCCATTTTTCCCCCCACTGTCTTTATAAACCATGACCAGTTACCTGAGTGACAAATATTATTAAAAAGATGAAAATGCCATGTTTTACAATACTTTTATAGAAACAGTTCAGCCAAAAAATTAAGTGTACATAATGTATCACCTCCAAGTTACAAGACCATTGTTGCTAACAAGTAACGCAAACGTATAACTTTTCAGTTTAGCTTGACCAATTAAAAAAAGTCAAATATCAGTAACAGCATTTTCACATAAATAGGTTAGTACAAGAAGACTGCATTAGAAAATAAAGATGCAAACCAAATTTAAACAATAATACAACCCAAATTACTTCTAATATACAGTTCCACTTTAGGTTAAACCCCCTACCTGAGCTCAAGAACTACAGTTTACTATTAAACATACCAATCATCACTTTTCAGAGCTGCTTTACTGATCAGTCCCTCCAAGATTTCACAGTGTTTTGTGATTTCTGTGTCTAAATTGTGATTTCTAAAAAACAATGGCTAATGTGTTACTCTCAGAATGTCATACAGTATTAGAAACCCTATCAGGAATAGAGTATGAGACACTAAAGAACTCCACAAAGCCAAATGATGAAACAACACTGGGATCATTTCCACACTCGCATTTAGTTCACCATGTTAAACTGGAGGCTATAAGCTTCCATTACTTTAGACACCAAATACACTGAAGTGGAATTCTATACGTTTTTTATTTGAGAGTTTAAACCAAATGAAATTAGGGAAAGACAAAAAAATAAGGTGTGACTTATACAGACTGACCTTCTCTCTGGCCCGGGTGTGACTGGCATTCCGAGCTGCTATGATTGCCAGCTGCCTCCGGATCCACAGCAGCTCGGTCTGAGACTGTCTCAGCAGCTCCTCCACATCTGGTTTCTGTCCCCGCATCCTCTACTGTCCCCATACAGACAATAATAATATATGACTCAAAGAAATGTGAAATGAAATTTATAAATATGTATGTAAAGTAAAATAAAATAATTTTGTATTTGTATGTTTCAGATAAATAAAGCGTTACTAAAATTTAAAAAGTCTTGGGATATTGATTGCTAAAGTCATTTAGTCAATACAAGCATCAAGTCAAGTCAAGTTATGTCAAGTCAAGAAGCTTTTATTGTCATTTCAACCATATATAGTTGACGCAGTACATAGTGAATGAGACGTTTCTCCAGCATCATGAAGTTACATAGAACAAAAACAGAGCTACAGAAAACAACATGTAACATGTTATCATGTAACAATTGTGTTGCATGTCAAATTACAGATTGACAATAAATAATAATAACAAATTAATAAAAATGTATTTTATTTAAATCATTTGAATGTCTTCAAGGTCCTTAATGTGACATTATTTTTGTGACATTAGTGATTATTATATGCAAAAACCTTAGTATTGTTACTTTCAAGCTTGTCCCTTATTTAAGGAAAAAATGTCCCAAATACTCACAATACAAATACGCAAACCCTCGTACCTTTGATCATTTGTGTACTATTGGTCCACATCATGATGACATCACCAAAAATTGGACTTAGATGAGGAAAGCAAGATTTATGGCCCCATTGAGATTGAGCCTAGGGTTGGTATGAATGCATAAATACTTGTTGACTTCCACTAACCAATCAAAAGTGAATCCACATTATGAAATAATTAAGAAATCAAATTCAGGGCAATGTTATTTTAGGAAACTAATGACTATAATGAAGGTGGTGTGCTAAAACTTTCCTATAACATGTTCTACAGTCTTGTATTTCTCTTATATCTATTTTATCTATTTAACATGACATTTTGGTCATACATTTTTTATCTATTTAAAATTACAATTGACAATTGCATTTTAAGAGAGATTATATTTCTTAAAACCAAACTGGGATGTTTCAGTGGGATGTTTATCATCCTGATCATCAGGGTTCATAACATAAAACTGCACTTGCTTGTTTACTGCAGAACAGTTACTGCAGTAGAGTTAGCTGATCAAACAATTAAACAATACTATACGGAACTGGCCTATAGCTGTTGGGGTAGCAATGTGATTACTTACAGCACTCTTTTTTGCAGGTTTATGTCTACAATGAATCATAGCTGTGCAGATTTTCAGTATAACTACACTTTTGCTTGTGCAATGTTGCTTAATTATCACTTAAATTTATTGTTGCTATAATAAATGTATTAATTAAATTAATAAAAAATCGTTTATGGAGAAAAGTCAACTCCTTTGTCCTGAAGAATTTCCAGTGTTTGAAAATGTAAGGTTCATTTGTTTTACCTCTGACTGTTACAAAGTGCTGACATAAGAGACCTCCTTCCATAAATGTTTTAAAAAATTATCCTCTATTCATTGTTAAATAGCATCAGATTTTTAAGAGTAAATCAGAATCCAGAATTCATCAGTGCATATCTCTAAATGAATCACATCAATAATTGCTGGACTGAATTATTTCTCATAAATGCTAGCAGTAAAGATGGCCAGCACTGAGGTCTTTACTTTCTATTCTATCTTCCTATTCATTAAGGACTCAATTGGATTAATGGGATTCCCCAGTGGACATGTGACATATTTGTTAGGTGCATTGTGAAATTTTTCAATGGATGAGGTGCATGAGTAATAAAATAATATAATCTGAATAAACACCTAACAGACTGTAAAAGTGTGCTAATAACTGGCTATATGATCACGATATATGTTTGTGTGTGTGGACTCTTAACACACAGAACAAAAATCTAGATACCACAAAGCAAAAATTTAATTATTCAGTGTTTTTGATTGAAATCTGCGGCTTTTCCATATTCTTAAGAATAAATAATTAAGACTGTTATTTCTTCACATCGTCAGAAGGAATTAATACATGAACAGAAGACAAGGAATGAGAAATTTAACATTGTAAACCCTTTCACTTTACAGTTACCTGCTGAAGTGAAAGAAGTGCATACCTGAGGTGATAAACGTGCTGCTCCTTTGCTTCTGCTTCTTATCTCAGGCTGACTTTTTAGTCCGACACCTTCTTTAACCTTAGTGAGGAGTATTGGCCGCTCATGAAGGTGCAGATACAGGCCATTAATGAGATTCTAGCTATAAAGTGTAACTAGGTACAGAGAAGATGAAGGAAGATGAGCTTCAGGAGCTCATCTCTCCCTGTTTGATGTGTTTTTTTTATGACTGTGTGTATGCACATCTCTCTCTTTCTCTCTCTCTCTCTCTCTCTCTCTCTCTCTCTCTTTCTCTCTCTATCTCTCTCTTGCTGTGTGGCCATATGTCAGAGTGGAACGAAAAACTCACACAGAGATAAGATACAAATAAAGAGTAAATGCCAAAAATTCATAAAAGCATTAGAAAAAAAAGGATCTTTGATCTATATATTTTCTGGCAGAATTTTTCAAGAAGGCTAAGAATGAAAAGACCTGAAGCTTATATTTCATTACAATAAATAAATAAAAAATTATTTGGGAAATGGTGGAAATTTGCCTGTAAGTCTGCTGTGAATCAGGTCTAATTTTAGGGCAGACCCTCCCCGCTGTTTCCATCATGCCGTGGATTGTTTCCATAGCATAGTTTATGGCTATTAATATTCTCTACTTATTTATGGAAAACAAGAACAAGTGCTGTGTGGGTTTCTTCTGGCTTCTTCAGTTTCCTCTCATAGTCCAAAGACATTAAATAGTGGACACTAAATTGTCCCTAGGTGTGCGTAAATGCATCAATGCATACATCCCATTCGCTGTCTGTTCTCTTTCCTTCTTACAGAGTTCCTAGGATCAGCTCACAATCTTTGGATTATATATAAGTAGTTACAGAAGATGAATAAATGGATGAATTAATGATGACACAAAGATCGTTGATTAAAAAGGTTTTTTCTTGCGAGGGTCAATGTGATGGTCAATACTCTGTAGAGACACTTCTGGCTGGTGTTACAGCTACAAATTTTCAATGTTTCTGTAAATTTGCACATTTAGATCATGATATTTTGGCCCAGTCTTTGTAACAAACTTTACCAAGTTATGTCAGATTGATCTTGACACAAATTCATCATCAGATTGTAGTCTGGAATCTAAATGGGGTGTTTAAATACATTCAAGTTCTTTGTTTTGAACCAATTCAGAGTGTCTTTGTCAGTATGCTTTCAAACAGTTGTTCTGTTTCAAAGGCTGCTGCAATTTAAAGTCTCTTGCAGATTAGAACAGCATTTATTTTTCTGGAATGTCCTGAAGATGACTCTGTCAATCTTTCCTTCAACCAGCGTCTCAGTCCCAGCTGATTAAAAGTGTCCCTGAAAATTATGCTACCACCACCATAGTGTTCTCATAGTGATGAACAGTGTTGGCTGTTCATATAATATCGTATTTTTAGGGAGTGTCTGGGCCATGGTTGTTCTGTGAACAGCGTTTTTCATCTATGCTGTGGCTCTCTTCAGTTACCCTTGAATTCTTGGTTGCTTCTCAGACTAAAGCCTTTTCTGAGTCATTGGTGGATGGCCTTCTCTATCTCGGACTGATACTGATAGTTCACTGCATAATGCTATTTGTTTAGGTAACACACTCTAGATTCTTCCAGTAGCAGGTGTATTCATATTATACACCTATAATCCCAATGCATATACATATAAACATATAATCTGAATTAACTCTATTATACATCCAGAATCTTTCTTTCTTTCTTTCTTTCTTTCTTTCTTTCTTTCTTTCTTTCTTTCTTTCTTTCTTTCTTTCTTTCTTTTGTTTCTTTCTTTCTTTTTTAACCACATCCCACCCCTTTGGAGGACCATTAATACATTTTGTATTAAATAGATGCTTCATAATGTGCCATCCCATAAAATGGTGACATATTACAAAACTCCTCTTATGGGAGAAAAGGGCCCTATCTTATATACACAAGTACAAATAAAAAGGGATTGCCATAAGGACACCAAAAGTGCAAAAAGCAAAAGGAAACACAGAAGTGGAACGTAATGGAAAATCCTTAACTGATTTATTGAATCATTTCTTGAGTCACTGTGGGACAGAACAGATCTGCAGTCTAACCTGGGATTCACATAATACAAAAATGACAAATTAAGGTCTAAAAATTGTAAACTCAAATGCCCAAATTGTCTTGTTAGTTTGACTTGCTAATATGTGCTTACTTTTAGGCTGACATAAAACAATAGTATTGATGATTACTGGGTTTAAAACCCTGTTGCTCAACATGTGACATGTTTTTCTTGGAAACATTTGTTGTGATTAGTTTCTTCTTCACAATGTCTAAGGTAGATTTGCATTTTTGTACAATGTTTAGCTAAAAATAGGTGAACACTGACCTATCACACCCAGGTGTTCTTGTTGAACGTCCCATTAAGTCTTTTCACTAAATTTTGAAACATGGTTGTGGGGATTTGCCTTTTCAGCTTCAAGAGCATTAGTGAGTACAAGCGCTCATGTACGGCAAGGAGCCTTGACACCATGTCTTTAAACACCTTACATTGTGCACAGGGGCAATGTCATGCTGGAACTAGTTTGGACCTTTTAGTTCCACTGAGTTGAAATTTTAATGTTTCAGCACACAAAAACATTCAAGTCAACTGTGTGCTTCCACCTTTGTGGCAACAGTTTGAGGAAGACCCACATATGTGTGTGATGGTCAGGTGTCCACCCAATTATTGCCAAGTGTATGGGCATATAATACCTGATTCATACTCAAAAAGCAGTGGCAACATTGGTAACCACTGTAATTTGTAGTTTATTGTGATGTTTGTTTTGTTAGATGTGGACAAAGAGACGCTAATGGTTTTGGAGATAAGTCCTAACACGCCGCTTTAGTGTCCTTGTCAACCTGCGGCTTGGGTCCAGTGTTAGGCTTGGTTGCTATGGCTACAGTTACTACCGGCAACGTAATATGGAACGTGACGCAATGGTAATGACTTCCACCAATCGGAGCGCGGTACGCTTTTGAATTAGCCAATCAATCCAAAGAGAGCTCGTTCTTACCGGAAGGGAAGGAAGCGTCTCGAGATAAGAGAAATAATTAGCCTGTTAGCTTATACACACATTATTCCCATACGATATTTTGGATATTTCGAATGTTTGTTTTTTTATTTTCGGATGGTAAGAAAGTTATTTTGTTGTGGTTTATATGTTTAGTTATTTCTCTATGAAACACAACCTTGGTGTTATTTTTTTTTAAGTTCGAGTTAAGTAACTGTTTACATTAGCTAACTGCTTAGCCACTAGTGGATGTAGTGATGTATATTAGCGAGTTAGATACAGACTTGCGTTTGGTGTTTGTTGTTTGTTATATGTTCTTATATGTGACACGGTCACTTAGACAGCGGGCTAATTTATGCCTTTAAAACTGACTATTGTCACAAGTGGACAACTCCTAAGTGTATTAACAATAAAATATAAACAATAGATATTTTGTATTCTATGTATCAATAATAAAAATATTAAAAGTCTTCTTTGGTTTGATTTGTGGCTCAGTTTCTATATACAAAGAAAACTGCATTAGGATGAAAGATAATAGTCTTACGTTTGTTTGCAATATACAGTGATCTATTCTAGAGAGAAAAATAAAGGATTTTTTTGTTTCATGCAGAAAAAAGCAATGAGAACCAGCTCATCCTCACCACCGCTGCATGTGCATGTAAGTGAAAGCACACCTGTACATGTGCATGTGAAGAAGGGCATGAAGAACAGCCCTATAAAGCCTGCAGAGGTCAGTTCTTTCCTTGTTCTTAGAAATGGTTTAAATGATAGCAGCACCAGAGTTTAGTGTGAAGACACGTTCAGATAATCAGCACATGTCGTTTGCTCTTGTCGTTGCAGGTTAAGGTGAAAGGCTGTTTACGTCCCACTGCTAAAGTTAAGACAAGAGTCCCATGGATTCCTCCGGGCAAAACATCAACGCGAGAAGGATCATACAAGTGGGAGGTTAGATGATGTTTATTATGTATGCGATATTTAAAGGAACAGTTTAACTAATAATCTGCTGCAGACCTAGTTGAACATGTCTGTCCATCTCACGAATCAATTCAACAGCAGATAAACTGATTTGATTCAGGAATTGATCCAAAAAGGGTCAAGGACATGGCAAGGTCAAATGTTTGAAATAGTGTTTCTTCGGTAGCTTCCTTTTTGTATGATGTGTATACTAAAGGTAATAGGTAAAAGGTAACCTTCAGTTTATAGTTATAGCCATCTGTATATTATGTTCCTAGTACATACACATCTGTAATTTACTTCTATATTACCATTTTATTGAACTTATTTAATGTAAACACTGTATATCCTGCACTTGCTGCTATTGCACTCTGGTTAGACCTAAACTGCATTTCTTTGCCTTGTACCTGTACATGTTTAATGACAATAAAGTTGAATCAAATCTAATCTAGAATGTAACTGTTTATTGTGGGAATGTACAGTTGATAGTATTTATATAAGCGTTCTATGAATCTAATGCAATTGCACTGAACATCAGAGGTTCTAGTTTGCATAACCCATAGAGTTAAAATATCCAGAATTCATGTTGGCCACATGGTTGCATTCATTTGTTCAGACATTGTGCCATTACCAAAATCATCTGTGCTTGTACAGAGATCAATAGCTCTGGGATCACAATGACTAAAATGCATTATATAGGAATATTAGTATTAGAATAGGTTAGAATCCGCTAACTTATAAATGCAACCATGTTATATCCATTAAAAGGAGCTTTTCAGTAGCTTTCAGTGGACACCAGGTCTGCACCGCTTCATTCTGCAGTGCCACACAGTGCAGAGGCTGCGGAGCTAGGACATCAGCCGGCATTGAACACCATTTCCAGTTAAAATGGCACCTCAACATCTCAGAGCTCATTGTGTTTAGATTAAATTATGTTATGTTTTATTAATATAATTTTTGGGGAGATTATCAATATATTTATTTAATATTATTTAAAGTATAAAACCACTGTTCATATTATTTCAGTTGTAATTCTTGTTTTTAAAACTTTGTAGCAAAAATGACATAGGAGAGATAAACAGTAGACATGGCATACTGTTTCTTTAAACATTACTTCTAAATTATTATTTGTTTAGGGACCAAGCCATCAATTGGAGATAACCCCCCTACCCGAGCCAGACGCTTCACGCTCTGCACTCCGTCTGGAAGACCTCTCCACTGATGAGGAGGAAGCTCTGCATGGACGCATCAACCAGTATGAGAGGAAGATCGATAGCCTGATGACTGAGGTCAGCTCACTAAAGAACGAGGTGAGTGCTAGAGACACAAGAAGTTGCACTTTCTATTGCAAAAGCAGATTGACTCCAGCACCAGAAACGTGCTCCGTGCCTGAGGAACCATGTTATCTCAAACAATTTGAGCAGAAGACGACCATGAACTTGAACTTGGGACTGCAAAATCACAGAGAAAAAGTAAGCCCCATTATTGGCAATGCAAAAACTAATAAGTTTTTCAAAACCAGATGTAAAAAACTGGTACTGTCTTTGTACACTCACTTTGATTACTTGCATCTGTTTGTTATGATTTATTTGCTCTTGGACTCAGTGCAGCACATAATTTTTTTTACAGGTGAAGCTGCGTAAGAAAGAACAGCAGCTAGAGCGCCAGTCTGAGAGGCTAAGTGTTTCGCAGCGTGTCATAGCTGAGCAGGAGGAGGAGCTGGCCGAAGTCGCCAAGGAGCTAGAATTCACAGAACGAGAGAACACACTCCTTCGGGAGTCCATGGAGAAAATACTGGAAGAAAACAACTATGGCAGGTTCGACACTTAAAAGCTCTTAAATTACACCTTTAGACCCATAAAATATATTAGGCAAAATAATGTAAACAGAGATTTATACAGTATTACACACCCAAACAACTTTGAGCATAGCTGATCATGATTATTATAGCTGATAAATCCTCGGTTTTCCTGAGAGCACTATTTTAATTGAAAAATTCAGCATGTTACAGTCTTGTGGCATTGACTCTATCCATCTGTAGCTACATGTAGCAACTGCTGTTTCACTGGAAGCAATGAATAAATATGTGTTGAGATATTTTCCCTGCTAGTTTCTGTGTGCTCTTGGTCAGGTTGGAGAGAGAGAACCTGCAGCAGGAGAAGGATGTGCTGCTCAAGAAGCTATTGGAGGCAGAGCTTGACAGCACAGCAGCTGCCAAGCAGGCCCTGGCACTCCGAGACGCTGTTAGCCGCATGTCAAGAACTGTGAGTGTGTCACCATTTACTCACTGTTACACACTAAGGACAAGTTTTTGCTTTTCACTTTTAATCTTTACCTAGACAACAGATCCA
Organism: Tachysurus vachellii; assembly: GCF_030014155.1. Classification (NCBI taxonomy): domain Eukaryota; kingdom Metazoa; phylum Chordata; class Actinopteri; order Siluriformes; family Bagridae; genus Tachysurus; species Tachysurus vachellii. Next base: position 12,454,219 of record NC_083476.1, on the reverse strand, counting down.
TAGCAAGATATTAAAGAACACTGTTTGGCATCTGATTGTTTTCTCCCCTAGGAGAAGCGGATGACTGGCTCAGACTCATTGCTGGCCCGGCAGAAGGATCTCCTCCTGCAGAAGTTGGAAACTTTCGAGAGAACAAACCGAACACTACGCCGCCTCCTGAGAGAGCAGCATGAGCATGAGGTGCTGTCTCATGAGCCTGAGATGAGCCTGTCGTGTTGTGCCTGTTGATGTTTATTTCATTTTTTACATTTTTTTTCTCGACAGATGGACTCGCTTCAATTGCTAGAGCAGAAAGACTCTCTTCTGAAGAGGCTCACTGAAGTTGAGGCAGAAAACTCGGTCTGTTTTTTTCCATGGAATATCATTATTATAATAATGTATTATATTATAGTATAACATTATATAATACATTATTCATTAGTATGTACATGGTCTAGTTAGTGCATGTATGCTGGGTGTTTAACACAGAGAATATCTCTCCTCTGTAGCATCTACAGATGAAGTTACAGGATAAAGAGAAAGAAGTCGCAGACTTTACCTGCCTTTTAGAGCATGAGAAGGTACACTGAGCAAATCCACATCTAAATTTGTACACTTAGACCTACAGTGTAATGTTATACATACTCACCATCACAGGAACATGTGAAGACTACAAGTGAGCTGTCCAAGTCTCTGGAATCGACCCGAGCTCATCTGCAGGGCCAACTCCGCAACAAGGAAGCAGAAAATAACCGCCTGTCAGTCCAGATTAAGGTTGGTTGTTTTGTTTTTATTTTTTGTTGCTTTCCTGTTAATGAAACAAACGCTGCTTTATCCCTGGCAATTGTATTTCTAAAAATGCTACAAATAATCATCATCATCAACCCATCATTGGGTCGTTGCTGCAATCACTTTATAATTATTCAGTTTGTCAGAACACTAAATGCTAAGGCCGTATGGTCTGGACAAAATGGTCTTTTTTATTTCTTTTCTTTTTTTAATCTTTTATCAAGATTTAGCACAATAAAAAACACATGCTGTCTAACTCCTTAGCCATCATCCGTAACACATTGCCACAGTTTCTTTTCTTTGATCCGTACAGAACCTGGAGCGAGCAGCTGGTCAGCAGCAGGGAGAGATGGAGTGTGTGCAGGCTCAGATGCGGGAGCTGAAGCAGCGCGCCGAGATGGATAAAGAGGCATTGAAGAAAGCAACACGGGCACTGAAACAGAGAGCAGAGCGTAGTGAGGACACTGCAGGACATCTCGGTGCTCAGCTGACCGAAATGGTAAGAACAGTGAAGTAGAAACCAGAGAAGACTCCTGGTTGAGTGTCTCCACAATTTTGGTCTCCAAAGGTTCCTATGTATTGACACTGTACACAACCATTGTGTGACATCATTTTTGTGCCAAAAACAACATTATAGAACCTTTTGGCAGAAACAAATAACATGTATATATTTATATAAATAATTCCACACACTGCAATAAAAAACTGAAATCCATACATCCATTTTTCCATTTTCTGTACCACTTACCCTGCACAGGTTCTTTTGAACTTGAAGCCCAGAAAAAGGCTCAGAAAAAGGTTTAAATTTTATTTTATTATAAGATTATCAAAGATAAAGATAAACAACTGTTAATTATGTGATAAACCACTCATAAAGCAAATCACTACAGTGTATATAAGATGCTGCGGATGAAAATGTGTGAGAACCTAAAGCATAACTTTACTCTATATGTGTGAACTGTAGGAAGCCCGCCTGGCAGATGCTGTTTCAACTGCAGAGAACTGGAGCAGTCGTCATGCAAAAGAGCTGAAGGAGAAAGGCCAGCTGGAGGTGGAGATCACACTGCTGAACAGGTAGACACTAAAATGTTTAGAACAGCATCTTTTGATCAAAATGGAGATTCGGTGTTCAGACCACCATAGTAGAGCATCCGTTCGGTTCCTTCCAGCCGGATCACAGATATGACAGAGCAGCTGCATGTGCTTGAGGAGAAAACCAGAGCAGAGAGAGATGGACTTCTGGACCGACTGCACAGTGTGACCACAGAGAGCACCACTGTTAGACTGGAGAACCAGAGCCTAAAGGTGGGGCCACACTCTAATGTGTTAGCTGTATTTTACAAGCAGAGTTACAAGGCGATTTTTACACTGGACACATTTGCTGTGGTCCGAATCTGAGTGTGATTGTTCCTGGTTCCTGCTGTTATTCGCGGTTTCAGACTAACTTGATCCTATCGAGTCTTACATCACCACAAATGCACACGGAAAACACAATGCAACTCCTTTTTTCCCCTTATTTATTTATTTATTGTTCTATTATTCATTTGTCCAGCTACAAAAAATTGTTCTTTTGTAATCTGCTTCAGTGAGGGTTACAATTGTGTGACATTAAAAGAGGGTAGGTCATTTCACAAGAGACATTGAGACATCATACCCTTACTGAATAGCACATAGATGTTAGTAGCCTTGATATCACTGAATTTGATTTCTCCTGTATTTGTAAATCGGCATCCCTCAGTTTTACACACAAACGTTGCTCTCGGAATATTACACATTCTCAAAATCGTGTATTGGTTTATTTTGAAAATGTGACCCGAAAATGCTGTGTAGTATGTTGGGTTTAGGTGTATTATATTTTTATGATATTGAGCATATTTCTGCAGGCAACTCTGTCAGCACTGGAAGAGAAACTGTCTTTGTCCCGGTCTGAGGTCGAGCAGGTTAAAGCCTCAGTGAAGCAGTATGAAAGCTTAGTGGATAGCTACAAGATTCAGGTCTTTGCATCATATTACTACAAATTCACACACACATTTACACACACAGTGGGACTGGTGTTTAATTATAGAGCTTCATAATAAGGACTATAACTTTGGGGATGTGTGTGTTCAGCTGCAGAAGACACGTGCCGAGGCAGATGAGTATAGTGTGCATGCGCAGCAGGCAGAGCGGGAGGCACGGGCTCTGAGAGAAGAGCTGGATCAGGAGATTGAGCAGGCCCGGAAGCAGCTGATGGGTCGTCTGAGTGAGCTGGAGCCGTTACCTGATGCCCTGCGCCGCGCTGAGCTCCAACTGCATGAAGCACACGAGAAAGAACGTGTACAGGAGAGGAGGAATGCTGAGCTTACGGCGGGTCTCGCTGAGTTACGAGTTAAGGTGTGCATGTGTGTGCGTGTGTGTGCGCGCGTGTGTGCATGCGTGTGTGTGTTTGAGGTCACATGGAACCTAAACCCACTTTATAATAAGGTTTCTTTTACAACTTTCTTTACAGTAAAAGTGCTGTCTGGAGTGTTTTTGTGCTGATATGAAAAAAGCAGCTTTTGTAATTACATAATAACAACACTGCTAACCCTATGCTCACACTAGCAAATGGCAAAACAACAGGCAACCATTCATTTTCTCTATATGTGCACAACAAAGAATCACTTTGTTAAGAGACAGAACATTTGAATTGAGATTTTCCCATTTCTATGCAAATTAGGGATGACAAAATAAAGTGACACATTCAAATGACTGACTGGAATACGTCCTCAGGCCAATTCTGTGGTGGGTGTGTGGTCTGTCTGTTTTTTTTTTTTCCCCACAGACGTCACTTTAGTTCCTACCTGCAGTTAGTTCCCATTTACTGTTAGATGCACAATAATAAAAAAATAATATTAGCCTTATAACCATACATCCAAGTGACATTATGAATAAAAGTTATGCTTCAAAGAAATGAACAGAGTTGCTGTTGTGTCCTCAGTGTTCCTAGCTACATTCAGCTTGCTTTACTAAGTTGCCATTGGGAAAATCCATCCCAAAACCATGACAGTAGCAGTCACAATAAGAAGTCAAATTAGTAATAAAGATAAGTAAGGTGTGTGTGTGTGTGTGTGTGTGTGTGTGTGTGTGTGTGTGTGTGTGTGTGTGTGTGTGTGTGAAAATGAATTTGATGATGATGTTTTGTTGATGTATTTGAGCAGGTTGAACAGCAGGGTGTTCAGGTGGAGAAGGTACAGCAGAGGAACACACTGCTGATGGAGGACAACAACCAGCTTAAGCACAAAGTGGAGTCCCTCGAAAGGTCAGCCACTACAGCAATGTACACCAAACACAGCATGTGGCATCCTGTTACATAATATGGAGCCCCATTTCCTAAAGCTGTATACAAAGAACTTATTTGTAAATCTTTTACAGGGTTATTTACCTCAGAAATCCCAAAAAACCCAAATTTGATTAACAGTTTGTAAAACTGAAGAAAAAAAAAAATTTGACATCCAATTAGGACAAAAACCTGTCCCCATAAAATGAGGAAGAAAATAGGTCTTAAATCTGAGAGTAACTTTGATTTGATTTGAGGTCTATGCTGTAGTGGCTGAGCTGCCTTTCTCAGCGTTGCCAAAAAACATTTGTAAAAATGGATGGGGATTTTTTTTTTTTGTTGTTGTTGTTCAATTTGGAATGCTGATGTAAACAGGAAGTTGGAGGATGCCAGCTCTCAGAACGGAGATCTTCTGCAAATGCTAGCAAAGCGAGAGGAAACCATCCTTCACAACCAGGTGCGTTTGGAGGAGAAGTCTCGCGAGTGCAGCACTCTAAACCGGCAGCTAGAAGAGGCACTAGAGGACGCCAGACGACAGGTCTGTACATTTACAACACCTAAGACTCCATAAAACTTGTTAGCACATACAGAAGAACAGCATTCTCTATGTTAAGCTAAGGCTGTGCAGAGAATAGTCTATACATCCTTGTGTATTTGTCTACAAATTATCCACAGTACAATGGTAAATAACTGGGCACAAGGAAAAACCTGTTTAGATGGGAAGCACATTATACAGGACAGAGTGATAGGGTTTTAACATAGCTTTAACATTTAGTTTAGTCGACATTTTCTCAGAATTGTTGGTACAACTTAAAAAGCAAAGATCTTGCTCAACCATCGCAGCATGCTGGCTACCATAGACACGAATACTTCTGCCCTTTATAAGGTGCCATTATGTTAATTGAATGTCTAGTCTTGTTTTTATTTAGCCACAAAATTTATATACAGAAAAACAAATGGTCAATTATACAATTTCAGCCAATGAAATGACTTTCATGAGTTAGGTTCTGTGCATTTCTAATGTTTTCAGTCATCTAACATGTGGTCTGATTGACAGGTGTCCAATACAAAGGAGCGAGCTGCATCTAAAGAGCGAGCCTCTCAGTCCAAAGTGATTGAGCTGGAGACCCAACTGAGCCGAACCACTTCAGAGCTCAATCAGCTGCGGCGAACCAAAGACGAGGTAAGTCTTGGACACTGTGTAGCTCAGCCATCATGTAGTCTGTAACCGGTCCTAACCAGGATCAGCTGACTAACCAGCTTTGCTTATAATAAGATTTATTCTTATCAATATTGCACTTTAAATAAATAATTATTATGACGTTGTTGCTTGTAAAATTTAGGGGAAAGAAATCAATAAAATATGAGTTGCTTGTGTGATATACCTGTATATAGCCACAGTCTGTGTCAAGTCATGTACCAGCGAATGTCCCAAAGATAGACAAGCTAAGTTACATTTCTACACTGAAATATTGGCAACAAAATCAATTTCACTAGATCATAATATTCTAGTTTTTCATGCCACTCTGTCTTCCATGTTTGGTTAAATAAAGATGTATTTAAAAATCTGTAGAAAAGTCTTTTTTGGCAAATGTGAGAGCCCAGTACTTTACACAAATATGCAATGTGCTATATAGCACACACTATAGCAGCTTTTACAGCATGGCTTCTGAAAAAAATATATATAATGCTGGGAACAAATAACTAAATAAATTAAAGAGGACAGTTTAGGGCTCGGCTTGTCCTAGTCTTTAGTACTAATCAGTGAGGGAGATTTATTAAACCCTTGTTACTGCATTGTATTAATTTTTCTATCTCCATTGTTACCGTATGTTCAGGCAGAGAGGAGGCACCAGAGCCGTCTGCAGGATGTGAAGGATCGTCTGGAACAGTCAGACAGCACCAACCGCAGTCTGCAGAACTACGTGCAGTTCCTCAAAGCTTCATATGCTAGTGTGTTTGGGGACATGACTCTCAGCAGCAGCTCACTCAGAGCTCACTCAGCCATCTGACAGCTGAGGTTCTGCAGCACACACACACAAACTGAGGTTCTGCAGCACACACACACACACCAGTGTGTATTTCTTACACAGTACAGTGTGATGAGTTTACCTTCATCAGTTTTATTGTGGGTAAGAACCAAAGTACCACTCAACACTAATCTTACAATATTTATAATTATTCTTTATGTTTTAAATAGATCTCCATATTTGAGTCCTAGATTATGTCCTTAGATGACAGTGTTTAGTCTGCATTGGTGCTTATAGAGCAGAAGTAAATGTTTCTCATAGACCTGAAAAACATTTTCGTCATATATATATATATGTAGAATATATATTCAGACATATATGACTAATAATTATACAGTGATGCCTTGAGATACGAGTGCTCTGGCATCCGAATTTTTTGAGATACGAGCTGTGATTCGACCAAATTTTTGGCTTGAGATACCAGCAAATTTTTGAGATACGAGCATCCGAGCCGCCGCCGCCGAAACAAAGATCCCCAACAACCACGTGTGCTCTGTTTCCCCCGCTTCAGCTTCCTGCGTCTCACTCGGTTAAAGCCGCCTTTCCACTGCACACGACAAACGACGGCCGATAAAACGGATGTCATTCATTTCCTATGGAGAGTCGCAAAGGGGCTGCGTGAGGTGCCGACCATCTGCGGATCCGTAATTTTCGGATCCGTTAAAAAATGTGCGACTACACCTCATCTGATATGCTGACCGGACAGGTCTTTATTAAAACGACCGGCAAATGTTAGTGAGGAAAGAGTGACAAAAAAGGCAAAAACAAGTGAAGAGAAAAGCGATGAAGAAAATTAAGCAAAATTAATGTAAAGAAAACAGAAATTGTAGCAATTAGTTAAGTTAAGAGAATTTCAGTTCTGTCAGGACCACTTTGTCAAATGAGAATTTATTAGATGATACGCATACAGTTAGTGTTGGCAGTATGGTTCTGTTCTGGGCAAGAATCCACTCGCCCGTCCGTGCGCATGCGTGGACAGAGCGGAGAAAGCAGCGAAAATAGAATAAAACCCCGTATAACAGAACCACTAATCATGCATAGTATTAGATATGCTCGCTTACGTGTTTTTGGAAAGTAATAAATGAATGAATTGATAAATAAATAATTAAATAATTAGAGAGAGAGGGAGAGAGAGAAAAATATGTGGAGATTTATGACGTAAACTGGTACAAGGAACACGGGTTCCGGCATGGTGGAGTCGGGGTTGGAGGAGGGAGTTTAGATCACAGCAGCAGCAAAGCGCTAGAGTGGCTCTATGAATGGGAATTTAAATGGTCGGTAATATGGATGTCGTAACCGGGTTGGTGCGCGTCGTGGACAGCTGATTAACAGCTGATGCAGGCTTGACGACGTGGCCTGCCAGAACTGACGCGATGCTTGATTTAAGTTCGTTAATTTTAGTGAGGTTTAGTTAAGTTCCATTTAAGTGTAAAGTAGCATTAAGAGTGTACAGTAGTGAGTAAGTGAACGAAAGCGAAAGTGTACGTACGAGACAAAACTCCTGTTTACTCCTCCCTCAACCTTCGTGCGCATCTTCCGTAAAGTAAAACCAGTTTATTTTTTTAACATTCTCTTTTATTACTGTATGTTTTTATACAATATTTGTCATTTATAAATACAGCTACTGTACATTTTTCATATTCAAAACACATAAACAAAACAACTGGAGTGGAATTTTGCGAGCTGGAACGGATTAATGGGATTTCAATTCATTTAAACGGGAAAATTGTTTTGAGATACGAGCAAAGTCACGGAACGAATTAAACTCGTATCTCGAGGCATCACTGTATTACATTTTTTTAAAATTTATTTCCCCCCCATATTTCAAAACCCCAATTTTACTAGTCTATAAGATGTGTAGTTTCTTATAAACTTTTAAATTCTGTTATATTGGTCTTCTAAAGCCTTGCTGATCAACCTTGATAGCCAAGATTATGAAGTCATTCAGGGTAGATTTTTTCCTTCATATTTATAACTAATATGAACTTCAACTGAGTCAAAAAATGATTTCGTAATGAAACTCTCAGTTGACTTAGTAATGCAGCAGTGTGTCCAGCACTCACATCTTCCTCATCTGTGTGCTCTGAGCCCTGAACACACTTTTGATCCCTTAGATCACTAACTATCCTGGCTAAGTCACACTGTGTTTGCTGTCTCCCATTTGCTGTCTTTTTTTTTGTTAATAGCTCACAAAAACTGACAATTGCCTCTTTTATTATATAAATTTTGTCCTATTAATCACCATTGTAACTGCAATATACTGCAAAACTGCAACTGCAACTCCGTGTGACACACACCTGCTAACTTACTCATGGGAATGACCCTTAATTGGTGTAAGAGAACAGTGCTGAGCATATCATTATAAAGTTACAAACGCTGTTTGTAGCTCAAGACCACAGTTATCTGAGGCAAGAGAGCAAAATTGGTTGTGCTCTCTATTGGGACGGGACTCGGGTGCTCTCTCCCCTGTCAATCAGGGAAAATCTATCTAATCATAGGCATCTGTGAACTCATGTGTAATGAAGATAGACGTTAGCTTTCACTGTCCCTGAACTTAATGGTGAATAGGAATATAACAAACGATGAAAATGCTGATGAAATGATTTTATTAATAATGAAAATATAGCAAACAACAAATTATCACCAGACTTAATAAACATATTAGCATTAAATATTTCAGTAAAACATTGTAAATTTGGTGCACAGTGTAATTTTCCTTTAATGCAACTAAGAACACTGTTCTGTAGTGTTCATACTGAAGTTCTCATCAACGGGTGCTAAAGATTTTTATTACACTGTATTTCCTCTGTAATAACTGTGTTTGGAGATCTATGTGCACTTATATTGCTATAAACAGTAATTATTTATCTGTTGGTCATTATATCAATATAACTAGCTATAGCATGTTACTGGATTTGTGTTTTATACATATGAAATGTTTACATTTTTATCAATTCAAGTAAAGTAAAATGTTTTAAACTGTTTAAATGTGAGAAATCTCTTCTATTGCACAGCTCAGCCTTGGGCCATGCGCCTTTCTCATTTCATCAAGCTGGTGGTATTTGATGATGATTCTTGTCTTTTGGGTGAGGATACGAGCTTCCTCATGCTCATGACCTTCAATGCGGTCTGTAAAACGATCACTTTTCTCTGTAGCTTAGTCACCCTGTGGGACCGCTCACTCAGCTCCTTTTCATATTTCTTCACTTTCAGTTGGGCTGAAAGCAATTTTAGTTTGTACGACTTTTCAATCAAGTGGACTTGTTTTTCACAACCACCACATATTTCGTGTTCTGAAGTTTCTAGGCTTGTAGCCGATGTTTCTTCCTAAAATTATCAAAAGATAAATGTACTATTGTCAGAAATAATGTCTAGGAACATCATGGTAGTTGCTACAAGATCTTTATTGTATTTTTTTTAAACAATCTGTATTTTGTTCTTTCTTTATCATTGAAAATATTTGGTCTATAACTGAAGTTTTTTTTTAATCAATTGTGACACTGTTAACAAAAACATTTGAAACTGTGATGTATTGTGTTGTATTTTTAAGATAAAGACTTTTATTGTTTTACTTCTAAACACTTTGTACACATTAACATTCGTTGGCACGGAATCTGTCTTGTTATTATACTGAAAATTACAAGACATAGCTTGGTAGCAAGGTTTTCAAACTTATATTTATATATATTTTTTTTAATAATATACTTTATTATATTATATTATATTATTGAGTTTACTGGTAACTAATTGAATGTAATCAAACTCTTCACTAAATATCCAAGCAAGACTGTCTAGATCTAATGTCAAATGAAATCTACAATGTTTTATTGATGAAAAGTTCAAGAACAAAAGGATTAAACACATTAATAACCAGAATATTATTTGACATATCTGTATAAAGGGTATAATAAAATATTCATTAAATAATCTGTGCCTGATGAAGAGATACACAGAACGACTCACCGTGGACTGAAACACAGAGGGGACCGCATAGGAGTGTAACCGTCCTGATGTTTGGAAGCAATCAGGGGTGAAATGGTCTGAACATAAAAGCGCAGACTCTGAAGGTCTCCATCCTGCAGCTGTCTGCATGCTGGAAATCCAGTGCTGGAGCTGTTCCTCTTCCTGTGGGAATCTGTAAAAGGAGTATCCACATGCTCAGCGTTTATACCCCCACATAATATTACTTATATGTAAAGTGTATTTTCTTGTGAAGGTCTACCTGTGCAGCATCACTCCGGGCCTTTCCGTTTTCCCACAGGCTTCACATGTACTCATGTTTCACCGGGTGTTTAAAGCCGATGCAATGAGAAGAAGCACAGAAACTGAGAAGTTTATAGCAGGAAAGTTCACACAGCTCGCTCTTAATCATCGTCCACGTGTTAATGAGCAGAAAGTGTTCTTAATGGGCCATTACCCTCCATACAGCTGTTAATGCATGAGCTCATTTACATAAAAATATCCCTCACCTTCTTCACTTAGGAAGGACAAAAGAAATCGACTATAGATTTATGTATGTATTTATTTTTTTTATTTTATTTCAGAATAATGATACTTACAATTACAAGCCTAGAAATAAGTATCTTGTATTATTCAAAATGCCAAAAAACAGTTCATTCAGTTATTGGTAATGACTGAATGAACACATTCATAGGCACATTCATATATTTTAGCATATAAATATATTTTGTTTTTATTTTATATACCCGGATAAATCAACATCTTATATTCACCAGTCTTCATGTGCTCTAAGATACAGGTTTGTGTTCACCGAGTTATTTATTTATTTATTTATTTATTTTTCATTTAATAATCTGATACAAGTTTCTGGGCACTACCATTTCCCAAGACTTGAAATGGGAGTGCAACATAAACTCCATCATCAAAAAAGCCCAGCAGAGGATGTACTTTCTACGTTAGTTAAGGAAGTATGGTCTGCCACAGGAGCTGTTGATGCTGTTCTACACTGCAGTCATTGAATCTGTTCTGTGCACATCCATCATCACCATCTGGTTTGGTGCAGCAACAAAACAGGACGGTAAAAACAGCAGAAAAAATAATTGGTGCCCCCCTGCCCACTCCCCAGGACTAGTACCATACAAGAAACAGAAACCAGGCAAGAAAAAAATCACTACTGACCCTTCACACCCTGGACACAACCTCTTTCAGCTCCTCCATTCTGGCAGGCGCTATAGAGCTTTGTTTACCAAAACTGTCAGACACAGGAACATCATCTGTATAGGTTACACACACTACTGCTGCTGCATAATGTACAAAAAGCATAATATTGCACAATATTGTTATTTGCACTATCATGCACTTTATGTACATAACTGATCAGTCATACATTTTATTTATATTTAATACTCATACTGTCTATATTGTATCACATTGTCTGCATTGTCTTGTGTAGTCTGTATTATCTTGTCTTGTATAGTATAGTGTTATTTATGTCTGCAATTTTAAGAGTCTCAAACAGCTGGAACCAAATTCCTTGTGTGTGTCAACACACTTGGCCAATAAAGCTGATTCTGATTACTTGATTTCATCTGTTTGCAGAGAGAAATTTACTTGTAAATACACTGTAAGTATGCCTATGTAAGGAACAGGCATAGTTCCTTACAACAGGCTATTATCCTAATATATTGATTGATTATTAAGGAACTGCTGTAAATAATATACTATTTTCTCTATAAACGCTTTATGTTGGTCAGGGTTGAAGTGGAGCAGACGTGAGAAAACAATCAGTGTCTCCAGGGCAATCACCTCAGGGCACCATTTACAGACTTATTCACACCTAGGGGCAATTTAGCATAGCCCATCTGCTTACCTGCACGTATAGGAGTACATCGGAGGGATGGACCAAAGGGGCAGACTAACTTGGTGCACACTGTAACAGACGTTTTCGAAGTTTTCCATGTAAATTTACATGATTGACTTTTATGATTCTTATATGGCGGTGTGGGAAACAGGCCAAGAAAAACAGACAAGGATGTAACATACTGTTTTATCAGTGGCAGGGCATGAAGAAATTGAGAGGTTAAGCTTTCTGTGTAAATAGTACACAAACAACACATGTATGTTCCAGAAATATGTAAAAAATAATGTGAAAGAAGTAAAATGTTTTGAACCTTTAATGTTTCTCCAAACCAGAGGAAACAAAGTGTTCGTTTGTGCCTGCTTTCCCCTAAATTATTATTTGGGTAAACTATAATGATGAGTTTCAGATGGCTGTGTTGCGGACATAGATATTAAAAAGGTCCAGTGTGACCCACAGCACTGACCCACAGACCCCATGTGTTTTATATGATTAGAGAAAAAATGTGAACAAAGATCTGTGAGACATCAACAGGAAATGCTGAAGTTTCAGAACATGTGAAGGGTGTGAACGTGCCTGCATACGGACAATTACAATGTGAAAACATGCAAAACACACACACTGTGAGATGTGAAACAGCAATGGCTAATAATATATAGTTAATGTTGTATAAAATACAGAGAATTGTAGTATTGTATAGTGTGTAGTATACAAATGTTATATTAAATCTTAAATTCAAACTTGACCAATGTGAATTCTGAAGACCTTCTGAATTTTTCTCTTTCTAATAAAGTTCTACTGATTCTCACTTCTATTTTGTGGTCTGGTGTCTTTTCTGCTTTTTATTATCTCTCTTGTTAAGTCATTTCCTCTTTGGTCACAATGCTGTATTGTCAGCTATTCAGATCTGCATGAAACCCAACCAAACTTCTTAGTAATCTATTGTTCACTTCACTGAATTATGTGATGGTGATATCTGTCTTTCTCTATTCTACATATTACATTTCCTCCATGAGTGATGCATGATTGTGTCTGAATCCAGTTAAATAATGGATGGTCCCTTATGTTGAAAATGTTTATTTATTTATTTTGCTGATAATGGAAAAGAGATTTGTTTTATTATTTGAATGAATTAATTCATTCATCTTCAGTAAATCATGTATCCTGATGAGGGCTGTGGTTGATCTGGAGCCTGTGCTGGGAACACTGGGTGTGAGCTGGGAATACATTAGTTACATTAAATCACTGGGGGGGGAAAATATAAGGTTTGGTATATTTGTCTCCCTCTTGTGGCTGGTGGATTGTGAATTTATTTGGTACCATTTTCCAAGAGATCAGCAGATCTGGTTGAAAACCTAAGCCTCTGAATCTGGGTAGGTCAGACCTAACAGCAGTACCATGTTTCCAGTGCGAGATAGCAGCTGTATATTTACTATGGAGATTGCAGCGGCTGAATGTGTGATGCAGAAAGAATACAGAAAGAAGATTATACAGCACTAAAGTTTCACTTAGATTGTGTTGAGCTCTAGGTAGTATAAGAAATGAATGCTGTTGTATTCACCTATGTCTTTAAAATTGCTTAAAAATAATCAGGGACAGTTTGGTCTATCTCTCTGAAGCAGGATAATCAGGTTCATCTACAACACTTTAAAACCTCTCAAGACTCTACAACATTGTGAAAGTGGACTCAGATGCTGTACTAAAGTAATCCCTGTAAGATGTGTTCTGTGTTTGCTTAGCATTGTTGTGAGTAAACTTGGAGCCTATCCCAGGCGGGGGACACTGGGGACGGAGGATTAACTGATCACAGGCCACAATTACACATCTGGTCACACACTATCTTTGGATTGTGGAGGAAACCAGAGAACCCAGAATAAACTTCCAAAACACAATAAGAACATGCAGACTCAGCACACAAAGGGAGGACATATGACCCCCCAAAATTGTTAATTTTTAAAATTTGCTGGCAAGTATCTCAAGGTTTTCATGCTCTTCTTCTCTTCTGCCTTCTTGCTTTTTAGCTCTAGCCATTACATATTATTCTGTAAGTTAATTAGCATTTATAGTAAGAGAGATGGGGGCACGGTGGCTTAGTGGTTAGCACGTTGGCCTCACACCTCCTGGGTTGGGGGTTCGATTCCCGCCTCCGCCTTGTGTGTGTGGAGTTTGCATGTTCTCCCCGTGCCTCGGGGGTTTCCTCCGGGTACTCCGGTTTCCTCCCCGGTCCAAAGACATGCATGGTAGGTTGATTGGCATCTCTGGAAAAATTGTCCGTAGTGTGTGATTGCGTGAGTGAATGAGATGGTGAGAGGGTGTGTCCTGCCTTGATGCCCAGTGACGCCTGAGATAGGCACAGGCTCCCTGTGACCCGAGAATAGTTCGGATAAGCGGTAGAAAATTAATGAATGAGTAAGAGATAATGCTCTTAAATTTTAGCCTTAGAGTGCGTTAACACAATCTGCTGCCACCATCAGGTGAAAAGAGATATTGCAGCTAGTCTTAAAAACCACAGACTAGTTAACGTCTGTCCAGCCGCACTGTGGACATCCCTGACTTCAGGAAAATGTTGACATTTATCTTTCAATTGCCTATACAAGTTATTGGATTTTTTTTCTCAGGTAATAATTAATGTTAATGAAAGAATGTTAACTATTCATTAATAGTTAATGAATTTAGCAAAATTAATTTTCTCGTAACATTTTTTAATTAAACTCTTTTAATTAAAATGACAATAATCCAGAAATCTTTAATAAAATACATTATGTACAATATTTATAGAATATCTCTCTTCATTCTCTTCTTCTTCTTCTTCTTCTTCTTCTTCTTCTTCTTCTTCTTCCTCTTCTTCTTCTTCTTCTTCTTACTGCTGTCATTAAAGAACATCTACATTGTTTCCTAAAAGAGAAATGCAGAGTGGTTTAGGCTACACAGCTTGCTTGTGTTGCACAGCTACTGTACATAGAGATAACTATGATGTGATGAAACAATTTCATCTGAATATAAATACAAAATATTGCTGTGTTTCAAATCAGCGATTATCAGCACATGAACAGTTTTTAATAAAGATCCTCACCGGCTTGTGTCCAGCTTCCTAGAGCGTCCATTTTATCCATCTACAAACAAATAAACACACACACACTCATATATTATGTGTGTTAATGAAAGTGATATGGATATGAAGATGTAAAGGACTGATTCTGTAATTGTGAATATGTGTAAATAAGGGATTGGTGAGAGGGGTTTTGTTCATTTTTGCTCACCATTTCATCCAGAAGCTCAGATTCTCCAATCATGTTAATGATGTTGTAATTGTTCTCACCCTCCAAATTCATACAGGGGATCTTATTGGTCTGAGTTGGGTGGATTTTCTCCACAAGTGGCAGCATGTAATCATCTGCAGATAGAGAGAGAGAGAGAGAGAGAGAGAGAGAGAGAGAGAATAGAAAGAGTGAGTCGTCCCAGTCAGTCATGTAATATGAGTGAGGTTCAGGTGCCAGATTATTTTGTATGCATTATTACTGAGTCAAAAAGCAAGAGGAGTTGATAGCAGGTGCTTGTAGATGTTTTCAGTCTACACGATGAAACACTTGGCAAGTTGTAATGGTAAAGTAAAATAAATTAATCAAAATCCTGAGCTTCAGAGCTGGGTGTATATGAGCCACACTGATGTGAGTGTTTGTGTGAATACGAGTGTGAAACTCACGCGCCATCTGGATCTGGTCGTCTACTGGAGAGGATTTCAGAATGTGGATCGGTTGACGTTTCCCAGCTGGTGGATATATGGGTACATCCTGGGAGCAGAGGATATTATTATTATTATTATTATTATTATTATTATTATTATTAATGCAGAATGTTGCTTGTGTGTCTGTGTTATTTGTTCTTACTGTTGTGTCCTCTTCCTGCTGCACTTCACTCACTGATGCCGCAGGTGTAGAGGAAGCTTCATCTGCAGCTGGAACTACAACTGGGACTGTGTCCACTACAGGAACAGTGTGGACGGCACTTGGCACATGACGGGTTGATGATTTAATGGTGCCTTTTGTCTGACGAGGAAGGTAAGCCTTGCGCTCCTCTTTGTGCTGAACCATTTCCACATGGACCATCTTCCTGCCCCATATCCTGCCGTCCATCTCCTGTTTTGCCTTCATGGCATCCACAGAAGACACAAAGCGCACAAATCCAAATCCTTGTGAGTGGCCGTTCTCCTTCTTCACCTGTAAGAGACACATTAGGACATGCTTAACATACTAACCATGAGGAAATGGTTCCTACCCAGATTAGTAGGAAAGATAATAAAATGTAGGGATTATTAGGTGTTAGGGACCTTTGCACTGATGACGGTGCCAAATTGTGCAAACTCTGTGCGCAGATGTTTATCATCCACATGCTGATCAAGGTTCTTGATGATGAGTCCCACACCCTAAAGCAGACAAGTCAGTCAACATCCTGTGTGTGTGTGTGTTTGTGTGTGTGTGTATGTATGTGTGTGTATGTATGTGTGTGTGTACAGTATGTATGTGTGTGCGTTTACTTGTTCAGTTTTCTGATTGTGGTGGGTCCGTCCCTCTTCTTTAGTCTGCTCCTGGCCCACATGCCCCTGCTTGCTGTTCATCTCCTCGGCCTTACGCTCCTCACGGGGCTTAAAATGCTCAATGAACCTGAACATAAACACTGCTGTTAGTCTTCATGCCTTCAACAGCAAAAGTACAAGCTAAGCTTAATTGGAATGCCTTTGTACCGTCATGTAGAACTTTTGTTTTAACAATATTAATATTTATGCCATTTGGCAGATGTCATTATGCAGAGTGACTTTACATTTACATCAAATGGATTAAGTTAAACAAAGACATTTGTTAAAAAACTGGACATTTGAACCCATGCTGTTAGTAAAACTCAATAAATTACACTGGGCTTACACTTTTCGGTTTTTTAGATATTTGCTGTTGAGCTCCTTCATCGCTTTACTCGCTGCCTCCTCAGACTCAAACTGGACAAAGCCAAACCCTTTTGAGCCCTTGTTATTAGCAACAACCTTCAGGAAAGACAAGTCATGTCAACACACAGAATTCATGTCAAACAGAATTATTACAGGACTTTACTATTTAAAGACAACATGATAATCATGCTACACAGAGGTCTTTCAGATCTAAACAGTTCAAATCACGAACCTTGCATGACAGAACCTTCCCAAACACAGAGAAGGTTTCAAAAAGGGTCACGTTGTCCACAGACTTGTCCAGGTTTTTTATGATCAGTTTTCCTACGCAGCTCTTCCTCAGAGCCGGATCTCTCTGATACCACACGACACGCATGGGCCGCCCCATAAGGGGTTTAAAATTGTACATTTCCACTGCTTGCTCAGCTGAGGGAATGGAAATAAATGACAGCAAATTCATTTTAATAACAAATTCTAGTTGTGTATAGTTATAGGAAAAAAATGTCTTGGTAATTAATTCACTTAATCTCACATCTAAGTAAATAAATAAATGTGGGTCATATAAGGCACACACAGTAACTTGACCATATTCAGGTAATAAAGTAGTAAGATAATAGAGACACTACACAGCTACCGTTAAAAATAGTGCAAAACAGCGTTCATCTGTGTTCTGTATGGTGTGTATTACCATCAGCTTTATGTTTAAATTTGACAAAAGCATAACAGAGGGAGGAGCCGGTCTTTTTGTCCCTACAGAGACGGATGGAGTGAATGAATCCTGCAGTGCTGAATTTCTCCTTAATCATGGGCTCCGTCACCTTAGGGTGCAGATCACCCACATACAGTGTAGGCATCATGGAATCGGAGTTCATTTCGACTAAAGAAAAACAAAATCAAATTAGATTCAAATTCAGTTCATTTGTATAGCTCTTTTAACAATTCCCATTGTCTCAAAGGAGATTCACAGAAGTATGGAAACGGAAGAGAGAGAAAAATAAATAAATAAACAAATAAATCAAGGAATACGAAGAAGAAGAAAAAACAAGGATAAAAATAAATAAATAAATAAATAAATAAATAAATAAATAAATAAATAAATACAATTAAAGTTTAACATCCGTTTTAAAAATATTAACTTATAATTTAAAATATTATATATATATATATATATATATATATATCCCTATCCCTAATCCACCACTCAGTGGTGGAGAAAAACTAAAAAAAACTCCATCTGGACCTCCAAGTGAACATGTAGTAAGCCTAAAAACACAATAACCTACTGTTTTAAACAAAAAGAGACAGTATATGTAAACTCCATGGAAATTAGAGGAATCAGAACAATACAACAGAAGTTTTTAAACTTTTGAGTATGATAATAAATTTAACAATAAAGGAATGATAAAGTCATGATATTAGTATGTGTAATATTAATGTTAGAAAAATACAAATCAATCAATTATTACAAGGATATTGAATAGAATTTGCTTGTGAAGCTCTGGAATAGAACAGGAAAGGAACAACAGTAGAATTTCTTTTGCATGTAACTTCTCCAGCATTCTGTGGCTCCTATTATGCAAACTCCACACACACGGAGTGGGAAATTAAACCCCAACCCTGGAGGTGTGAGGCAAATGTGCTAACACCCAACCACTGTGCCCCCATTATACCTATTATTATTATTATTATTATTATTAGTAGTAGTAGTAGTAGTAGTATACAGTAATTTTCTATTATTATTTATTATTACAATGAACTTTATATTTAGCAAACCAAATGCCAAAACAACAACCACACACATACACACATACACATACACACATACACACACACACACACACACACACACACACACACACACACAGGATGGCTAGCAGTTTTCTTGAAACTGCACATGTGATTGAACTAGTAATGTTGCACGCTTACACTCAAACACTCTCACACTTTCCCATTCATACTCACACTATCACACTCACACCCTCTCATACTCCCCCATTCATACTCACTCTCACACACTCTCACACTCCCCCATTCATACTCACTCTCACACCCTCTCATACTCCCCCATTCATACTCACTCTCACACACTCTCACACTCCCCCATTCATACTCACTCTTAGACCCTCTCATACTCCCCCATTCATACTCACTCTCACACACTCTCACAGTCCCCCATTCATACTCACTCTTACACACTCTCACACGCCCCCATTCATACTCACTCTCTCACACTGACAGTTACATATATGTATGTACATATGTGGCATATATATATATATGGCATATATATGGCAAAAAAAAAAAAAATTCCATTATCAGCAAAAAAAAAAAAAATTTTATATATATATATATATATATATATATATATATATATATATATATATATATATATATATATATATATATATGTATAATTTAATATTTTTTTTGCTGATAATGGAAATTTTTTTTTTTTTACTATTTGAACGATTTAATTCATTCATCTTCAGTAAATCATGTATCCTGGTGAGAGCTGGGCTGTGGTTAATCTGGAACCTGTGCTGGGAACACTGGGTGTGAGCTGGGAATACATTAGTTACATTAAAAGTATGTAGTATTAAAAGTATTAGTTACATGTCTGTACTTTTGAGAGTCACTAACAGCTGGAACCAAATTCCTTGTGTGTGTGTGTCAAAACACTTGGCCAATAAACATGAATCTGATTCTGATTCTGATTATATCACTTGGGGAAAATACAAGAAGGTATTGTATATTTGTCTCCCTATTGTGTTTGTGATTTCTTTGGTGCCATTTTCCAAGAGATCAGCAAATCAGGTCAGACCTAACAGCCGTACCATGTTTCCAGTGCCTTTAGAGATAGCAGCTGTTTATTTACTATGCAGATTGCAGCAGCTGAATGTGTGATGCAGAACAAATACAGAAAGATTATTCATGTATCCAGAAGTTTTCAAATGTCAAATACAGCACTAAAGATTCACTTAGATCATGTTGAGCTCTAGAGCCATCAGCTCTTCAACCCAGAGAATACCTCCAAAACACAATGAGAACATGCAGACTCAGCCTGAACTGCAGAGCTGGGTGAATATCAGCCATGCTTATGTGTGTGTTTGTGTGTATACAAGTGTGAACTCACACGCTATTTGGATCTGGTCATCTACTGGAGCCGATTCCTGCATGTAGCTTGTTAAATGTTTCCCAGCTGGTGAATATGTGGGTACATCCTGGAAACAGAGGATATTATTATTATTATTATTATTGTTGTTGTTGTTGTAATATTAACCATGCAGAATATTGTTTGTGTGTGTGTTTGTGTGTGTGTGTTATTTGTTCTTACTGTTGTGTCCTCTTCCTGCTGCACTTCACTCACTGATGCCGCAGGTGTAGAGGAAGCTTCATCTGCAGCTGGAACTACAACTGGGACTGTGTCCACTACAGCAACAGTGTGGACGGCACTTGGCACATGACGGGTTGATGATTTAATGGTGCCTTTTGTCTGATGAGGAAGGTAAGCCTTGCGCTCCTCTTTGTGCTGAACCATTTCCACATGGACCATCTTCCTGCCCCACATTCTGCCGTCCATCTCCTGTTTTGCCTTCTTGGCATCCACAGAAGACACAAAGCGCACAAATCCAAATCCTTGTGAGTGGCCGTTCTCCTTCTTCACCTGTAAGAGACACATTAGGACATGCTTAACATACTAACCATGAGGAAAAATAAACACTCTGTCAGCTTTCCATACTACACACACTACAATGTCATTAAGGGGAAATGGACCCAGATTAGTAGGAAAGATAATAAAATGTAGGGATTATTAGGTGTTAGGGACCTTTGCACTGATGACGGTGCCAAATTGTGCGAACTCTGTGCGCAGATGTTTATCATCCACCTGCTGATCAAGGTTCTTGATGATGAGTCCCACACCCTAAAGCAGACAAGTCAGTCAACATCCTGTGTGTGTGTGTTTCTGTGTGTGTGTATGTATGTGTGTGTATGTATGTGTGTGTGTACAGTATGTATGTGTGTGCGTTTACTTGTTCAGTTTTCTGATTGTGGTGGGTCCGTCCCTCTTCTTTAGTCTGCTCTTGGCCCACATGCACCTGCTTGCTGTTCATCTCCTCGGCCTTACGCTCCTCACGGGGCTTAAAACGCTCAATGAACCTGAACATAAACACTGCTCTTAGAGTCTTTATCTAAACACTGCTGTTAGTCTTCATGCCTTCAACAGCAAAAGTACAAGCTAAGCTTAATTGGAATGCCATTGTACCGTCATGTAGAACTTTTGTTTTAACAATATTAATATTTATGCCATTTGGCAGATGTCATTATGCAGAGTGACTTTACATTTACATCAAATGGATTAAGTTAAACAAAGACATTTGTTTAAAAACTGGACATTTGAACCCATGCTGTTAGTAAAACTCAATAAATTACACTGGGCTTACACTTTTCGGTTTTTTAGATATTTGCTGTTGAGCTCCTTCATCGCTTTACTCGCTGCCTCCTCAGACTCAAACTGGACAAAGCCAAACCCTTTTGAGCCCTTGTTATTAGCAACAACCTTCAGGAAAGACAAGTCATGTCAACACACAGAATTCATGTCAAACAGAATTATTACAGGACTTTACTATTTAAAGACAACATGATAATCATGCTACACAGAGGTCTTTCAGATCTAAACAGTTCAAATCACGAACCTTGCATGACAGAACCTTCCCAAACACAGAGAAGGTTTCAAAAAGGGTCACGTTGTCCACAGACTTGTCCAGGTTTTTTATGATCAGTTTTCCTACGCAGCTCTTCCTCAGAGCCGGATCTCTCTGATACCACACGACACGCATGGGCCGCCCCATAAGGGGTTTAAAATTGTACATTTCCACTGCTTGCTCAGCTGAGGGAATGGAAATAAATGACAGCAAATTCATTTTAATAACAAATTCTAGTTGTGTATAATTATAGGAAAAAAATGTCTTGGTATTTAATTCACTTAATCTCACATCTAAGTAAATAAATAAATGTGGGTCATATAAGGCACACACAGTAACTTGACCATATTCAGGTAATAAAGCAGTAAGATAATAGAGCCTTATATATGCTATAAGCTGTCATTAATTTGCAAAAATATTGTAAAAACTGCGTTCTCCTGTGTTCTGTATGGTGTGTATTACCATCAGCTTGATGTTTGAAGTTGACAAAAGCATAGCAGAGGGAGGAGCCGGTCTTTTTGTCCCTACAGAGACGGATGGAGTGAATGAATCCTGCAGTGCTGAATTTCTCCTTAATCATGGGCTCCGTCACCTTAGGGTGCAGATCACCCACATACAGTGTAGGCATCATGGAATTGGAGTTCATTTCGACTAAAGAAAAACAAAATCAAATTAGATTCAAATTCAGTTCATTTGTATAGCTCTTTTAACAATTCCCATTGTCTCAAAGGAGATTTACAGAAGTATGGAAATAAAACAAAAATAAATAAATAAATACTAAAAAGAAGAAAAAACAAGGATAAAAATAAATAAATAAATATATTCAATTAAAGTTTAACATTCGTTTTAAAAATATTAACTTATAATTTAAATATTATATATATATATATATATATATATATATATATATATATATATATATATATACATATTCTTTGTAGAAGAATATCCTTATCCCTAATCCACCACTCAGTGGTGGAGAAAAGCTAAAAAAAACTCCATCTGGACCTCCAAGTGAACATGTAGTAAGCCTAAAAACACAATAACCTACTGTTTTAAACAAAAAGAGACAGTATACGTAAACTCCATGGAAATTAGAGGAATCAGAACAATACAACAGAAGTTTTTAAACTTTTGAGTATGATAATCAATTTAACAATAAAGGAATGATAAAGTCATGATATTAGTATGTGTAATATTAATGTTAGAAAAATACAAATCAATCAATTATTACAAGGATATTGAATAGAATTCGCTTGTGAAGCTCTGGAATAGAACAGGAAAGGAACAACAGTAGAATTTCTTTTGCATGTAACTTCTCCAGCATTCCGTGGCTAAAGATATTAGTATGTGTAATATTAATGTTAGAAAAATACAAATCAATCAATTATTACAAGGATACTGACCATGTATGTGTTGCAG